>NC_061517.1:417500-435000 GCF_022379125.1 Scophthalmus maximus | reverse complement strand
TGGGATCCGGGGGCGGAGCCAGTGAACGAGCCTTAATCTGTGCTCAGCAAAATTATAATGATTTTTCAATCCTCTCAGCTGAAGCTAATTAAAACTGGAGGTATTCTACAAGTTCAAATGAATTTATTCCAGATCTGTACAGTCAATATTTACCTTCCTCCATCTAATACTGCTGCTTTATTATTCTGTATCATTCTGTTGTAATTAATGTATATGAGTTATGTTCCAGTAACAGTGGACAGGAAGTTAATGATCAGATGATTTGATCAAAGATTCATTTTATTTTCCAAATAAAAATATTCCAGTGTGACGATCTGAGCTGATCTTCTGTCAGTACAGTAAACGGAATATCTCACTGAGATAAAAGAACGTCTGAATGTTTTTGACTATTGTTAAGAATTTCATAGACTGAACAGTAAAATAATCTGCAGATGAATTTTAAATCCATAAACAGCAAACTCAAACAAAAAGCTGCTGCAGCATCAACAGACAACGTCCGTGTCCAAATCAACATCTGCTGCTTCCTGCTCCATAACTCATATGACTGGTTATGGATTCATAGTGTTACAATAACCTTGATAAAGAAATCAAATGGTGGTGAGACGTGGCGCTGCTGCATCCTCTTACCCTCCTCCCCTTTGTTATCTCACACACACACACACACACACACACACACACACACACACACACATATTCGTGCCAGCGTGGATTAGCCTAAGCTGAGTTCCAGTGTTTACTATTATTTATATTGGTTCGACCTTCTGAGCGACTGTACGGTTCCAACTCGCAGCTCTTACTGTGTCTATTGTCTCAGGCCTGAGTGTGTGTGTGTGGGGGGGGGGGGGGGCTGGAATAAAGCAGCTTGTGAACTTGAGCCTCAGGTCCCATCTGGCAGCAGCAGTTGTTATGTAACTTCAGCAGAGACGTACACATGCGATCCATTTCTGCTTGTGGCCTCCGTGTCGTTCAGATATGAGACGCCGTCGCCCCGAGGTGCTTCACTCTGACTCCGCCCGTCTCACACACTCTCACACACACACACACACAGATACACGGACACACTCTCTCACACACACACACACAGAAACACGGACACACTCTCACACACACACACACACACAGATACACGGACACACTCTCACACACACACACACACAGATACACGGACACACCCACCGTGCGACTGTGGGATAACGAGGTGAAGATGTGTCGTGTTACGAGGCAGAGGGAGATTATTGCTCACATCTTCACTGCCGGGCCTAAACCTGTGACCTGGTTTCCTCCCTGTGGTGGAGAAGGTCCGGGACCAGGTCCTGATGCTGGTCTGAGACCAGTGATCTGAGTCCTGTTGTCATGCTGTTCTCCTAGTGACGACTGGTGTGAGTCACGTCTGTCGGCAGAGTCGAGTCGACCGGAAGAATGTGTGTGTGTTTGTGACATAAATACTGTGGATACAAACTGTCTCACTGTCTGAACTGTCTGAACTGTCTCACTGTCTGAACCGTCTCACTGTCTGAACCGTCTGAACTGTCTCACTGTCTGAACTGTCTCACTGTCTGAACCGTCTCACTTTCTGAACCGTCTGAACCGTCTGAACTGTCTCACTGTCTGAACCGTCTCACTGTCTGAACCGTCTGAACTGTCTCACTGTCTGAACTGTCTCACTGTCTGAACCGTCCCACTTTCTGAACCGTCTGAACCGTCTGAACTGTCTCACTGTCTGAACTGTCTCACTGTCTGAATCGTCTGAACTGTCTCACTGTCTGAACCGTCTCACTTTCTGAACCGTCTGAACCGTCTCACTGTCTGAACTGTCTCACTTTCTGAACTGTCTCACTGTCTGAACTGTCTCACTGTCTGAACTGTCTGAACCGTCTCATTGTCTGAACCGTCTCACTGAACCGTCTCACTGTCTGAACCGTTTCACTGTCTGAACCGTCTCACTGTCTGAACTGTCTCACTGAACCGTCTCACTGTCTGAACCGTCTCACTGTCTGAACCGTCTGAACTGTCTCACTGTCTGAACTTTCTGAACTGTCTCATTGTCTGAACCGTCTCACTGTCTGAACTGTCTCACTGTCTGAACTGTCTCACTGTCTGAAGAGTCTCACTGTCTGAACTGTCTGAACTGTCTCACTGTCGGAACCGTCTCTGCTGATTTCAGCTTCTTGAATATGAATATTTTGAGACATATGAGACAGTGAACTGAAGATCTTTGGTGTAAACATAATTTCGGGGTTTGAGAAACACAGTCGACCTTTTCACCATTTTATGAAGAAAAACGACTAATCCATTAATCCAGAAAATAATCCTCGGATTAATCAATAACGAAAATAATTGTTCATTGCAGCCAAATTTAAAATACTTTCCGTAAAATGTGTATTTCTGATTTGTCCGATTTTACAGGATTTATTGACGATTTGACGTGTGATCGGTTTTGGCTGGTGTTGCAAATCAGTTTCTTAAAGTCCTCGGGCGTCTGAAACTTCCTGTCTCCACTTCCTGTCTCCACAGGAAAATCTGCGTTCACTGTAAGTGTGCGCGGGAGGAGCACGTGGTCCGCTCGGTGCCGGGCCAGCTGGAGAAGATGATGACCAAGCTGGTGTCGGACTTCCAGAGACACTCCATCTCCGACGACGACTCGGGCTGCGCCTCCGAGGAGTACGCCTGGGTCCCGCCGGGGCTCAAGCCCGAACAGGTACAGGACGTACAGTACGCTGTGACTGAGACGTGTCCGTACAGACGCTCGATATTCTTTATTCTGTGTCACGTTCGTGTTCGTGCTCGTGCAGGTGTACCAGTACTTCAGCTGCCTGCCCGAGGACCGGGTCCCGTACGTCAACAGTCCCGGGGAGAGACAACGGATCAAGCAGCTGCTGCACCAGCTGCCGGCCCACGACAGCGAGGTAACAGATCCAATGACGCCTCTGAGTTTATTACATCACAACAACGATTAATATCTAGCTTCTGAGCCTCAGTACTGTAACTCTCTGTTACTGCAACTCTCTGTTACTGTCACTCTGTCTCCTCAGTACTGTAACTCTCTGTCTCCTCAGCCTCAGTACTGTAACTCTGTCTCCTCAGTACTGTAACTCTCTGTCTCCTCAGCCTCAGTACTGTAACTCTCTGTCTCCTCAGTACTGTAACTCTCTGTTACTGTAACTCTGTCTCCTCAGCCTCAGTACTGTAACTCTCTGTCTCCTCAGTACTGTAACTCTCTGTTACTGTCACTCTGTCTCCTCAGTACTGTAACTCTCTGTCTCCTCAGCCTCAGTACTGTAACTCTGTCTCCTCAGTACTGTAACTCTCTGTCTCCTCAGTACTGTAACTCTCTGTCTCCTCAGCCTCAGTACTGTAACTCTCTGTCTCCTCAGTACTGTAACTCTCTGTTACTGTAACTCTGTCTCCTCAGTACTGTAACTCTCTGTCTCCTCAGCCTCAGTACTGTAACTCTGTCTCCTCAGTACTGTAACTCTCTGTTACTGTAACTCTGTCTCCTCAGTACTGTAACTCTGTCTCCTCAGTACTGTAACTCTCTGTTACTGTAACTCTCTGTTACTGTAACTCTCTGTCTCCTCAGCCTCAGTACTGTAACTCTCTGTCTCCTCAGCCTCAGTACTGTAACTCTGTCTCCTCAGTACTGTAACTCTCTGTTACTGTAACTCTGTCTCCTCAGTACTGTAACTCTGTCTCCTCAGTACTGTAACTCTCTGTTACTGTAACTCTCTGTTACTGTAACTCTCTGTCTCCTCAGTACTGTAACTCTCTGTTACTGTAACTCTCTGTCTCCTCAGTACTGTAACTCTGTGTTACTGTAACTCTCTGTTACTGTAACTCCGTCTCCTCAGTACTGTAACTCTCTGTCTCCTCAGCCTCGGTACTGTAACTCTGTCTCCTCAGTACTGTAACTCTGTCTCCTCAGTACTGTAACTCTCTGTTACTGTAACTCTCTGTCTCCTCAGTACTGTAACTCTCTGTCTCCTCAGCCTCGGTACTGTAACTCTGTCTCCTCAGTACTGTAACTCTGTCTCCTCAGTACTGTAACTCTGTCTCCTCAGTACTGTAACTCTCTGTTACTGTAACTCTCTGTCTCCTCAGTACTGTAAATCTCTGTCTCCTCAGCCTCAGTACTGTAACTCTCTGTTACTGAAACTCTCTGTCTTCTAAGTACTGTAACTCTGTCTCCTAAGTACTGTAACTCTGTCTCCTCAGTACTGTAACTCTCTGTTACTGTAACTCTCTGTCTCCTCAGTACTGTAACTCTCTGTCTCCTCAGCCTCAGTACTGTAACTCTGTCTCCTCAGTACTGTAACTCTCTGTTACTGTAACTCTGTCTCCTCAGTACTGTAACTCTGTCTCCTCAGTACTGTAACTCTCTGTTACTGTAACTCTGTCTCCTCAGTACTGTAACTCTGTCTCCTCAGTACTGTAACTCTCTGTCTCCTAAGTACTGTAACTCTGTCTCCTCAGTACTGTAACTCTCTGTCTCCTCAGCCTCAGTACTGTAACTCTCTGTTACTGTAACTCTCTGTCTCCTAAGTACTGTAACTCTGTCTCCTAAGTACTGTAACTCTGTCTCCTCAGTACTGTAACTCTCTGTTACTGTAACTCTCTGTCTCCTCAGTACTGTAACTCTCTGTCTCCTCAGCCTCAGTACTGTAACTCTGTCTCCTCAGTACTGTAACTCTCTGTTACTGTAACTCTGTCTCCTCAGTACTGTAACTCTCTGTTACTGTAACTCTCTGTCTCCTCAGTACTGTAACTCTCTGTCTCCTCAGCCTCAGTACTGTAACTCTGTCTCCTCAGTACTGTAACTCTCTGTTACTGTAACTCTGTCTCCTCAGTACTGTAACTCTGTCTCCTCAGTACTGTAACTCTCTGTTACTTTAACTCTCTGTTACTGTAACTCTCTGTCTCCTCAGTACTGTAACTCTCTGTCTCCTCAGCCTCAGTACTGTAACTCTGTCTCCTCAGTACTGTAACTCTGTCTCCTCAGTACTGTAACTCTCTGTCTCCTCAGTACTGTAACTCTCTGTCTCCTCAGCCTCAGTACTGTAACTCTCTGTCTCCTCGGCCTCAGTACTGTAACTCTGTCTCCTCAGTACTGTAACTCTCTGTTACTGTAACTCTGTCTCCTCAGTACTGTAACTCTGTCTCCTTAGTACTGTAACTCTCTGTTACTGTAACTCTCTGTTACTGTAACTCTCTGTCTCCTCAGTACTGTAACTCTCTGTTACTGTAACTCTCTGTTACTGTAACTCTCTGTCTCCTCAGTACTGTAACTCTGTGTTACTGTAACTCTCTGTTACTGTAACTCCGTCTCCTCAGTACTGTAACTCTCTGTCTCCTCAGCCTCGGTACTGTAACTCCGTCTCCTCAGTACTGTAACTCTCTGTCTCCTCAGCCTCGGTACTGTAACTCTGTCTCCTCAGTACTGTAACTCTGTCTCCTCAGTACTGTAACTCTGTCTCCTCAGTACTGTAACTCTCTGTCTCCTAAGTACTGTAACTCTGTCTCCTCAGTACTGTAACTCTCTGTTACTGTAACTCTCTGTCTCCTCAGTACTGTAACTCTCTGTCTCCTCAGCCTCAGTACTGTAACTCTCTGGACGAGGAGGAGAAGAAGGAGCTGCGTCTGTTCAGTCAGCAGAGGAAGAGAGAGAACCTGGGCAGAGGCGTCGTCAGACTGTTTCCTGTCACCATGACGGGAGCCATATGTCAACAGGTGAAGCAGATTCTGTCAGGAGACAATTTAAACGTTAAACCAACAGTAGGTATAGATATATATAGATAAAGAAAATCATCCTGTATCTGCAGAAGAAGAAGAACTGGAGCAGGAAGCTGCAGGTTTAGCTTCAGGGCCGCAGCTCACTGACAGTGTTCAGCAGGACGTACAGTTCAATGTGACTTCCTGTTCCCTCGGAGCCACACCCCCAGACTAAACGTCCATTTGTTTCCAGTGCGGCAGGCAGATCTGCGGCGGGGACATCGCGGTGTTCGCCGGTCGGGCCGGACACGGCAGCTGCTGGCACCCCCAGTGTTTCCAGTGCTCGTCCTGCAGCGAGCTGCTGGTCGACCTCATCTACTTCCACCAGGACGGACAGATCTACTGTGGCCGGCACCACGCCGAGCGGCTGAAGCCTCGCTGCCAGGCCTGCGACGAGGTGACGGCTTGAACACAGAAGAGGAGAAACAGATCTCTTCCCTCTGTCTCTCCGCTGTCTTTCTCCTATTTATTATTGAGTCTTCGTCTTCGTCTCTCTAACCGTTGTCTCTCGGTCTCTCTCAGATCATCCTTGCAGACCAGTGCACCGAGGCAGAAGGACGATACTGGCACATGAAGCACTTCTGTTGTTTCGAGTGCGAGGCGTCGCTGGGCGGTCGGCGCTACATCATGAGGGAGAGTCGACCGTACTGCTGCGCCTGCTACGAGTCGCTGTACGCAGAATACTGCGACAGCTGCGGAGAACACATCGGTAAGAATCAGTCACAGCTGTGTCATGACACATTATTATAATCTGATGTGAGCAGCTACAAGGACATCTGGAGTGTTTGTTAAAGGGCCCATATTGTCATATTTTCATAATAAATAAGTCGAGGGTCTGTAAGTACAGTGAAAGTGTCAAAGCGGTCAATAAACAGACAAATACACAGTCTGCATTCAGCAGGACTCCTGCAGAAACGTGATGAGCGACCAACAACACGAGAAACATCAGGAAGCTTCATCATTAAACACGATTCATAAGGATATTAATACAAGAGACAAACTGATTTAATTTTTCCTTTGCAAAATTCATCGGTAACCGGTGTCGACCGTGGCCCGTGACGTGGAGCTGCTGCTGGGGCAGAGACGCCGGTGTTCCGGTCCGGTCCGCTGTGATGTCATGATGTCAGCAGTCACACAGCCGTGGCGTGATGGAGCGGGCGGTCCGCCAGCGTCTCTGCCCCATCAACAGCTCAGCAGATCACTCTGGCGTCTCCGCATCGCGGGCCGCCGCCGAAACCGGGCATCAATGAATTGATGGTAGTCGGAGCAGGGAGATAGTTCCTCCAGGGCAGAAGCTCCTCGCACAGGGACAACACGGTCAGAGCCGCTCTGAGCGTGAACAGACACACGGTGAACAGAGAAGGTGGTTGGCCTGGCCGTACGTCACTCAGAAGAGAGGCTCATAACATATTAATTAGACGAGCCAAAGTTGATTTGCAGAGCTCCTTAAAAAGAGATAGATAAAACCATATTGAAATAAAACAAATATATCTTCTTAGGGGTCAAAACTTCAAATAAAACACTAGAAAGGTTCAATATGGACCTTTAATGGGGTAACAGAAAGCTGTGGTGCCCCCTAGTGGTTCCAGGTGTCTTAGTGTACTGCTTATTAATACTGGAGAGTAAATATTGAAAGTTTTCACATTTCCTTTTCAGAAACAAAAATTTCTTTCTGAAGTGAGTCACTTTTATATAAAAGATCATGACAGTAGAATGTTATGAAGTTGATGATGGGAGATTAATTATTGATAAAGGGAGATTCATTATTATCTACAAATAATTGTCTCATGGTTTCACATTATTATTTGAATAGGAATGTTCTGTAGTACAGTGAATTAAAATACAGCTGAGCCAATCATATTGAAGATGAACTGGTATGAACGTGAACATACTGTAAACATGATATATGATAACGTGTGTAATCGTGAGATGTTTCCTCAGGGATCGACCAGGGACAGATGACGTACGAGGGGCAGCACTGGCACGCCGTGGAGTCGTGCTTCTGCTGCGCCCGCTGTCACCTGCCTCTGCTGGGACGCCCCTTCCTCCCGCGGGCCGGGCTCATCTTCTGCTCACGGCCCTGCTCGCTGGGCGAAGACCCCGACAACTCAGACTCCTGCGACTCGGCGCTGCAGAGCCGACGGGTCGCGTCGGCGCCGGAGAAACACCCGCAGCAGCAGCAGTGTGGTTCTCCACTGAAGCCACCGGAGGGCGTCATGGTCACAGTGGAGAACAGAGGTGAGCCTTTATATCAGTTATTGTAATATTAGAATATACTTTTATCTTCACTGTAATCTGACTCGTGGATCCTCTCAGCCGTCCGCTGCTCCGCTCTGGGTCAGAACGGACTTCCTGTTCCCAGAGGCTCCTCCTACTCGCCACTTCCACACATTCACCTGGGAAACGGCTTCGGCCCATCGTGGCCCAGCGACGTTCCTCAGTACACTTTACTGCCGGAGAACTGTGACATCATCAGACCTCCCATCGGAGAACCGCAGGTCCAACAGGAACCAGATGAGATCACCGGACGAACGGGACTGAGCTCCAGAGGAACCTCAACGGATAACGACTGTAGAAACTGGGTCGAGAAGACGAGTCCAGTTCTGCAAGGTATCAGAACTCACGCTCACTTCACACACGTACAGTTTCATAACTGTAACTGTAACTTACCGTGATGTTGTTTTTCCTCAGCGTTCCCGCCCCTCCCCCCCGACATCTCCTCCGTCCTCCCGCCTCCTCTGCCCGTCAAGAGTCGTGACCTGACGCCGCCGCCCCGCCCACCGGAGGACCGAGCGCCGGGTCCTATTGCCCCCATGACTCGCAGCGGCACCGCTCGAGTCAGCTTCAGAGAACCAATCAGCAGCAGCTACTCTGTTGACGATAACGAAGACGATGATGATGAAGAAGAGCTGCGTGAGGAAGACGAGGGGGAGGGGGGTTTCAGGGTCCCGCCTCACATGGATCTACTCGGTGAGAGACAGAAATATTTACTCTCGTTCAATTTGGAATCTGGTTCATTTTCTGTTTCTCAAACTTTTCTTCTCCACCAGACGGTTCGTCTCACCGGCAGCGAGGGGGGAGCTGCCACCCCTTGACCTCTGACCCCGGCTCTGAGAGGACAACCACACGCTCGCGGTCCGATCGGCCGCGGCTCGACAGCCTGGACGTGAGAGGTGAGAGAGAACGGGACGTCCGCGGCTCGTCCAGCGCCGCCGCCCTGAGCCTCCAACCGGGACGCTACAAACACGAAGACTCCTGCTCCACCTGCTCCTCGTCCTCCGACTCCGAGGAGGAGGGCTACTTCCTTGGACAGCCAATCCCCCTGCCCCCGCAGCTCCGGAAGGATCCGCCTGCGGATGGTGAGGACGGGGGGGCGGAGCCGCAGAGGGGGGCGGAGCTGCAGAGAGACTGGAGCCTGCGAGGCAGCGTGAGGCGGAGAAGAGGTCCGAGCGTCGGTGCGAAGGACAAAGATAAAAACTGTGCGGTTTCCTAGCAACAGACGTCGAGGAACGAGAGAAACTAACGACCTCATGGTTCTGGTTCTGGTTCTAGAGAAGCTTCAGGGAGTGATGGCACATTCCTCAGTTATTGTTTATTCAGAATATCTTATTTTAGCTCTGCTGTATTTCCATTTTCTCTTATGTGCAATTTTTATATGGTTGTAATATATTTTTTAAAAATTAAACTGCAGTAAACTGGTAGTTTTTTTTGTACAATCACATTACGTTTGTGTGTTAAAATGTTTCTGTCTGTAATCACGTTGTTTATTTTAATATTTAGTTCTTGGTGTTTCGTTTTGGATAAAGAAACAGATGATGATTGATTGTGAACAAATTTTATTAAATTTGTCTAAATTTGTGTTTCTTTCACTTTTCATCTACAGCAGACGTTTGAACAGTGGAAACATTAATGAGGAAACAGCAGTGATGTAATGTGACTCAGTTAATGTAGTGTAATGGAGTACAGTAGAAGTATCAATGAGTCTTTTCATCACGACGCTTCAGCACAATACAACAGCCCGTGTGTGTGTGTGTGTGTGTGTGACCTCTTCATGTAACTCATCTGCTCTATCATATTTTTGGAGACATTTTATCTCTAAAAATATTTTATTCATCCACTTTATCAAATGTTACAATTTTCTGCTTTAGTTTCATAATTTAAATCTATTTTTAAAAAATATTGAAGTTTAGAGAAAAACTTTGGACTTTGGAGCAATTTTCTCACTTTTCAAGGATTTTTTACAACCAACACAATAAATAGATCCAGAAAATATTCATAAGTTGTAGCCCATATACATATGTATCTACATATATATGTATATGTTTATATACATATATATGTATGTATATATACATATATATATATATATAATAAATTATAAATGCAAAATGGCTCCATTTCAACCTGCTGCAAAAGTAAAGTTCTGCTCAAACATTAGTGAATAAGTACAGTAATAATCTAATGAAATATAAAGTTGCTCTGAAGTCTTTAGTTTTTTATATATTTGAATTCAAACCTCCTGATGAGACTTTTACATCAGTAACATCGTCAGTGCTTCAAGTGTTAATAAGAGATAAAGTCTTTCTGTCAGGATCAACTTGTTACAAGTGAAACTCGTCATCTGTCGGCGTCACGTGACCTGGAGAAACCTGCAGCACTTCCTCACTGCAGAGTGAACGGACCAATCAGGGCGAGGGGGCGGAGTCAGGAGCAGCTCTCGAGTTGTCAGACAGGTTCGTCCTGAGCTGCTGGAGAGGCTTCACACACACACACACACACACACACTCTCTCTCTCCCTCGTCTGTGGAGCAGCTGCTGTGTGTCTGAGGAGGAATGAAGCCGCTCAGCGTCTCGACAGGAGAAGGTGAGTTCATCCCTTCAGAGAACATGAGGGTTTGTTGTTGACCTGCCTCTTGTGTCTCTGACTTCCTGCTTCCTGTTTCTCCTTGACTCACTAACTACTTCACTAACTTGATCCAACCAGCTGCTCTCGTCTCTGTCTCTGTTCGTCCGAGCCTCGTCTCCACTTTCCTCTCAGCGGCCTGTGAACTCTGACGTGGAGGAGGAGCTCTGGTCGTCAGGTGAGAGTCAGGCACCTGGAATGTCAAACATGTGGAGAATGTGAGAGGCAGAAGCAGCCTGAGTTCAAACCTGCAGCCGATCTTTACGTTCACACAGAAGTTCAGGGGGAAAGAGAGAAGATGGCTCCTACCTGTTTTTACAAAGTTCACTCACGTCACGTGACCTTGAGCAGAGTCAGAGGTGAAGAAGTTTGACCTCTTTGTTCCGAAGCCGCAGACGTTCGTTACCCGCCCGGCAACCGGCTGCTTTATTTAGAGATGAGGAGTCGTTGTTCCCCTAGCAGCTGCTGGTGTGTGTGTGTGTGTGTGTGTGTGTGTGTGTGTGTGTGTGTGTGTGTGTGTGTGTGTGTGTGTGTGTGTGTGTGTGTGTGTGTGTGTGTGTGTGTGTGTGTGTGTGTGTGAGAGGGGAAACGGACAACTGACGGACGACTGACGGACGACTGTGAGTTATTGTGTCGGCAGCCAATGAACGTGCCGATGAAGAAGCGTGGACAGAAACCACAGTGTTGTTGATTGGAGGGTGTCACTGGTCTTTAGAGTAAATGTTAAATGTGTCTCGTCCACAGGAAGAAGTCCGAACGTCCCGGAGCCAAAGTTCCACTGAGATCATGAAGCGTTTCCACAGATTTTCTCCAGGAAGTTAAAAATAAAGACGCTGTGACTCAGACGGGTTCTAGTTTTGCAAAATGCCAGTGGAGGCTCCGCAGCGGCCCGTGAGGCAGCCGGCGAGGACGACCGCAGCCGCCGCTCCCCCGCGCCTGCGGCCCAAAGGTGCGGCGGGGCCGGACTTCTATCGACAGAGCCCGGCAGCAGAGGTGCGACCGCGGCAGAGCGCGGTGGAGAGGCTGGAGGCAGACAAGGCGAAGTACGTCAAGAGTCCGGTGGCTCTGTCCAAGCAGCCGGTCCGGCCTCCTGAGGGGCGGAGGCCTCTGCTGAGCGGCACCAGGAAGACCCCGACCCAAACCAAACCCAGGCAGGACGGCGTCCAGCTGGACCTGAAGCACCTGAGCAACCTCATCAGCGGCGTGAGCGACGGACCTCAGCCCGGTGCCGCTGTGAGCCCACAGGACGGCGACGCGTCTCCTCGCCTCACAGCCGCGGACTCGCCACAGAAGACAGAGCGGCCTTGTCCGCCTCCTCGTCCCGACTGGTCCAGTCACGCCAAGGTCCGGTTAAAAGCCTCGGGACCTGCCGAGGTGGAGAGTTCCGGGTCTCCTGGATCTCCAGCTGCAGGGACCGTGCGCAGGGTGGACGTCCTGCCTCAGGCCCGTCCCGTGCGGACGCCCTGCAGGCCTCAGTTCATCCGGCAGCCTCTTCATCCCGTTCCTTCTCACCCTCAGTTCCCGCTCCGCCCGTCCGCTTCACACCTGCGTCTCTTCCACCTCAGAACTTCAGCAGGTCCGTCTCCTCTGAAACCGGTTGTTGCCCCGTCGAAACCGGACAACCCTCCCCCCTCTACCCCCGTCCCTGCTCCGCCTCCCCCCAGCTTCCCCTTGTTCCCTCCCCCCTCCCCAGCCATCACCCGTCTGTCCTCCTCCAGCTCCAGGAAGCGTCCGTCTCTGACCCGGTCCAAATCGGACATGAGCGACCGATTCTCCAGAGCCGGGACGGAGCTGGAGCGGTTCTTCAACCTGTGCGGTCTGGACCCTGCAGACCTGCAGGACCTGACCGGGTCCGGCTCCGACATCGTCTCCCTCGCCCGGTTCCGCAGTGTGAGCGCCCCGGGGTCAGAGTGCGCCGGCTCTGTCGTGCAGGACGAAGGTGACGACGATGACGCTGCCAACGCCGCCGAGCGAGTTCCGTACGGCGTGTCCGTCATCGAGAGGAACGCCCGAGTCATCAAGTGGCTGTACGGCCTCCGTCAGGACGACGTCCGGAAGAGCAGCGACCTGTAGGACGAGTGACCTGGACCCTCACAGGAAGTGACGGGTTCCCATGATGCAACTGGTCTCAAGTGTGTGACGACGTGACGACGACGTTTGTTTTTCACACTGGTTTGTTTTGATATTTGTTTCCAAAATAAGACATTTGTTAATACATTTGTTTCTGAGGGCATGTTTTCTTCCATTTTTTTTCACTTTTCACCTTTTTGGGGTTAGTTTGTTGTTTTTTGTTTCTTATTGACTCATAATGTGTCTGTTTACCTCATTATTATATTTGTCCACTGATGTGACGTCTGAGTTCATCAGATCACAATCTGCTGTTCATGGATCTGATTAAAGATGAAATCACACGAGCATCTTGTTTCTGAAGTTTCACATCAAAATGTTTATAGCTGCAGAAATAAGAGAAGTAAAGAGAAACCTCAGGAAAAGTAATTAATAAGTAAACATTCAATATAAACACAAATAAATATATATTTTTAACGCAGTGTGAACAGGTTTTAAACTGAAGATATTGAAACTCAGGGACAGAAATTATTATTGCACAGTTAAATTGATTAACACTTGGAAATATGAGTCCAGATGTTTTCATATTTTTGTTTGCAGGATCAAAAACTTCCAAACCTTTTCTACCAAACTCTGAGCACGGAGGCTAATAAATGAATCGCCAACTATTTTGACAATCGATTAATTGGATTTGTTTCTCTGATTTCAGCTTCTTAAATATGATTATGTTCTGGTTTCTTTGCTCCTCTGTGACAGTGAGCTGAAGATCTTTGGTGTGAGAACAAAACAAAACATCATGTTGGTGATTTTGTGAAACACGATCCACATTAATCATATTTTTATGAACCAAACAACTGATAAGTTGCAGCTTTAATTATAACAAATCATTTAACTTATCAGACCACTTCCAGTTTTCTCTGTTATGTTTCTACTTTAAGAGAGACAGTCGTGTACAGTTTGCACAGTAGGATTGTTGGTGGAGGTTTGGGCTCCACATCGATTTAATGAAATCATAACTGCATTCATATGTGATTATATGAATCTGCTGTAAATCTGTTGTGGTGTCGGTGATGAATATGATGAACAGGAAGTTTCACTCATGTTCCACCAGAGGTCAGCGACGTTCACTCTGACGTGACGAGTCAGAAATGAACTGTAGTCAAAAGAAAAGATGTTGATACTTTTCAGTTTAAATTCACAGATCATCTTTTCTTTTTAATCGTTAAGATCTACTGAAATATTCATATCTGAGAGGAACTGTGGGCAGGTCGTTCACAGTAGAACCAGCTGGATGAGTCTATTAAAATCAATCTGCATGAGTCTAAAAGTACAAAATGACCACCTGAGATAAGAGATGAAACTAAATAAAACGATTATAATTTATATAAACTGTATCATGAGTTTAGTTGCAATGCAGCTACGCTGAGTCGTAGTTTTCTATGATGAGCTGTTGAGCCACAGGAAGAGAGGAAGTGGACGTGACATGGTGAGAACTTATAATTATGAACGAGTCGTCGAACCAGATTGTGTCGAGGGTCGAGTGTGAACAGAGACGACGAAAGAATGAGTTGTTTACAGATATTAAAGAAGCAGCTTTTAAAAAAGACCGAGGACAGAAACCGGAGCAGCGACGTTCAGCATCAGAGGGTGAGTTTTTAAAATATAGTCTTTTCCTTCTTTTGTATAAATATTCTATTTAAAAACATCTTAATCTTTTTTAGATTTTTGATGCATCATAGATGTTGAATACAGTAACAGACACTATTTAAGAAACAACAAGAAATTCTCTAATGTTTTATTCTTAAAATTCTTAATATCCTCAAAGTCGCTGACGTCTGGAACAAATGACTCCTCGTGTCTTTTTCTACTGTTCATCTCATTATTCTGTTTAATAAGTTATAAGTTCACACCTGCAGTCATGAAGTGCTGAACTAAAGATAAAATCAATATAATATTTTAGGTGGTCATAATTCCATCATATCCTGACAAGTTTGAAATCTTTTTATATTAAATGTTCTGCAACTCAGATTTTCTTCAGTATATGATTTTTGTGTAAAAGTCCGAAAGAGACAGAATCATAAAAGTTGGCAAACAATTAGAAATATAGATATCTTTTTATTTAGGGGGCGAGGCCGATTCCTCTGGCCAGGAAGCTTTGCTACGCAGTGGGCGGAGCCCCGCACCAGATGACCGCGGTCGCTGTGGGCGTGTCCCTGCAGATCTTCCTCCTGGATGTTGTGCAGGTGAAACATGATGACCTCTGACCCACGGACACTTTGTTCCCACTGCACAAATACTGGATGTCAGATTCAAAAAGAAGAAAAGTGGAAACATTTAGTAATATCTATGTTTCCACTGTCCACAGATGGAGGCCTTGTATGTTTCCATGATTCTGTTTGTGAGTCGGGCCTGGGACGCTGTGACCGACCCTCTGGTTGGATATCTGGTGACCCGCAGCAGACGGACTCCCATCGGAAAACTCCTCCCATGGTGGGTCGGAGGGATGGATGAAGGGATGGATGATTGGTTGGTTGGTCGTTGGTTGGTTGATTGGTTGGTGGGTTGTTTGTTCTGATTGGTCCTCGGTGTATTGAGCAGAACCATCCTGGTATCTCAGGCTGGTCCTCTCTGCTCCGTTCGTGGTCTTCTCTTATCTCCTCTTGTGGTTTGAGCCTCGTGGCTTCATGTCTCAGCCGCTCAGCGTCCTGTGGTTCCTCTCCACCAGCTGCTTGTTCCAGAGCCTCATGACGGTGAGTCTGACTCAAGTCCATCTGTCTGTGTCTGAAAAAGTTCTACTAAAGTACTTTTAGTAGTAGTAGTAGTGTTTTTACATGATTGTATTGGTAGTAAACGTTTTGAGTCTTTGTCGTCCGTCCACCATCTTGTGCTTCGGTCTCACTTCAGTCATCTTTCTTCATCTTTCCTCATGTCGCCATGGTGACTGAGTTTCATACTGTTTTCATGATGTCACCATTACTGCTGCAATGTTGCTCCAAGCTGTGTCACCATGGCGACTGAGTTGGCGTCGTGTCCGTTAACAGTGCTACAATGTCCCGTACCTGTCACTCAACATGTTCCTGGGGGGAGACCAGAGGGACAGAGACTCTGCCACAGCGTACAGTAAGTACAGTACCTCACATCTGTATCTGTGTCACCGGGTCGGACCAGACCTTCTCTTGTTCTCTGTGCAGGAATGAGTGTGGAGATGGGGGCGATGCTTCTGGCCTCAGCGCTGCAGGGTCACGTCGTGTCTGTGTACAACACAGAGAAGCAGCAAGTTTGTCAGCAGCTGGAACAGGAAACAGATCCGAGCTCAACGTCACCTCCGACTGCGTCACTGCAGCAAACGGTACCAACTGTACTTAACGTACAAACTGCACCTGATGTACCAACTGAACCTAACGTGGAAAATAAAAGTTGCTGCTGTAGCTCATATCACACTCGAGTTTCTGAGGCCGACCTGCAGCATTGTTGTGGCATTGTACTCACACGGTCCCAGGGAGGTCAGGTTACCTGTGTGTGTGTGTGTGTGTGTGTGTGTGTGTGTGTGTGTGTGTGTGTGTGTGTGTGTGTTTGTGTGTGTGTGTGTGTGTGTGTGTGTGTGTCTGTGTGTGTGTGTGTGTGTGTGTGTGTGTTTGTGTGTGTGTGTGTGTGTGTGTGTGTGTGTTTGTGTGTGTGTGTGTGTGTGTGTGTGTGTCTGTGTGTGTGAGAGTGTGTGTGTCTGTGTGTGTGTGTGTGTGTGTCTGTGTGTGTGTGTGTGAGAGTGTGTGTGTGTGTGTGTGTGTGTGTGTGTGTGTGTGTGTGTGTGTGTGTGTGTGTCTGTGTGTGTGAGAGTGTGTGTGTGTGTGTGTGTGTGTGTGTGTGTGTGTGTGTGTGTGTGTGTCTGTGTGTGTGAGAGTGTGTGTGTCTGTGTGTGTCTGTGTGTGTCTGTGTGTGTGTGTGTGAGAGTGTGTGTGTGTGTGTGTGTGTGTGTGTGTGTGTGTGTGTGTGTGTGTGTGTGTGTGTGTCTGTGTGTGTGAGAGTGTGTGTGTCTGTGTGTGTGTGTGTGTGTCTGTGTGTGTGTGTGTGAGAGTGTGTGTGTGTGTGTGTGTGTGTGTGTGTGTGTGTGTGTGTCCGTCCCCAGAGAAAGGCCTTCCAGACCTCCGCTCTGGTCCTGGGTTCTCTGTTCTTCCTCTGCAGCCTGGTCGTCTTCTTCGGGGTGAAGGAGCAGCAGCGTGAGTCACTGATCTCAAACTGGTCGACGGATCATCACTGAATCTGACTCGTTAGTTGTGTAAAGTTCATCACTCACAACTCTTTCCTCTCACGTCAGCCAGCGTCTGCTCCGATGACAGAGAGCGACCTTCCTATCTGACCTCTCTGAAGATGCTGATGTGTCACGCTCCGTATCGCCGGCTGGTGCTCGGCTTCGTGTTCAGTGCTCTGGCGGTTCAGGTGCTCTGAAGAAACACTCACTCATCATCTCTGCAGATTTGTAATTTGAAAATTTGCTAATATGTTCTATTCTTTTTCTTCCCCTCCGTCGTGGCGTCAGATGTCCTGGAGTAACTTCGCCCTGTTCTGCAGCCACGCCGCCGGACTGGGAGCTCACTTCCAGTTGCTGCTGCTGGCTCTGCTGGTACGATGCAGAACTCACAAAGTGTCTGATGAAAAGACACATTCTGAACTTCAGATGAAATGTTTCCGCAGGCCTCGGCCTCAGTGGCGGTTCCTGTGTGGCAGGCGGTTCTGCTGAGAGTCGGAAAGAAGACGACGCTTTTCATC
>NC_061517.1:400000-410000 GCF_022379125.1 Scophthalmus maximus | reverse complement strand
AAGAAGAAACAAGAAGACGTATGAATAATCTTTTTATTTTCAGGCCGATGAAAGTTAAAGTGACAGAATAAGGAATGATGACGTGCTGATTTTATTAACACTAACATCCACTCTTCTGATTGAAGATGAATCATCTTCAATAAAATCTTATTGGAAACGTCCCTGAAGCTAAAACGTTAGTATTTTTTGTATAATAAGTCTGAAACTGTCTGTTTTCTGTACGTCAGCTCAGGCGACACCAAAGGGAACAGTTATAAAACTATGATACAAACTGTACATGGTTATTAATAACAATACAGCGCTATGATGGGAACTGGCACAAAGAATAATAACTCTTTCACCTCCGACTGTGCAAACATTCTGTTTCATGAATCATTTGAAAATATATCATGGTATAAAAATCAGTCTTCTCTTCACAAACATTCATTCCTCTGAATCTGGTTATTATAGAAATATTTATAAACAAACTGAAACAACCCAACCTACTGGAGAGACGAACGCAGGTCGGTCCTTATTATTAATTCATTAATTTATTTACATTTTAAGTTTGTCATATCTCCGTCATGTAAATCATAACTCGGTCACCGGATGCACATGCTCCACGTTTTTCAAAATCTAGAAGTAGCGACAGCTTTAAAACAGATTCAGTATTTTCCTGTTTTCTGCCTTATTGATGCAAACAAAAGAAAAGTCCCATATTCATATTAACAATTTGAACAATGTGATGATGAAATCAAAACAGATGCAGATATTTGTCTTCTACTTGTTCTGATCCAATAAACAGGAGTTGGTTCATCCGATCAGACGTGAGTCACATGCAAACTGCAATAAAGAGAGAAAACGTTTCACCTGCAGGCAGCAGTAGTTACAGTATATTGAAGATATTAATAAAGTAAAAGTCATGGTTTGTTCTCTAATGCAGGCAGGACCACAACAATTCAAATCTAAAAACTTAACAGAGGGTGAACAACACGTCGTGTTCTCAGCGTCAGATCGTGGTCGTTTCGCTCCCGCCGGTCGACCTGCGCCCGCCGCCTGCAGCCTGGCGGCGCAGCGAGTGGAGCGCCACGGCGCAGCAGCCTCTGAGCAGGGAGCCGATGTGATAGACCGGCACGACGCCGCGCGGGGCCCCGCGACACAGCCACGCCACGGCCGGGACCACGGGCATCGCCAGGGCCAAAAGGTCAACCAGGAAGTAGCGGCTCCAGTGGCACAGCGGAGGGGCCACGGCTTCTTCATCCTCCTCCACATCGTCCTCCTCTACCTGCAGCACCGTGGCCTCCTGCCTCACAGGGGGGGGCATGGAGCCGGGGGGCCGGGACCCAGGGGGCCGGGACCCGGGGGGCCGGCAGCTGTGAAGCTCCCCTGGAATCTGTATTTCCTCCTCTGGTTTGTCGCAAGGTCGCGGCTCTAAGCTGCAGGACTCAGTAGGTGGAGTTGTGGGGAGCAGATGAGGGTCTGGGGGGGCGACGTCGTCCACTGTGGATAAAGAAATGAAGCTGAGCTCCGCGGCGCCGTCGTGGTCCGACAGCCAGGACATGGTCGGGCTGCAGGCCTGTGATCGGACCTCAGGCCTCCTATTTGCCACGGGGGCGGGCGTGGGGAGCGGATCGGTGACAGGGCCTGCACGGGGCGCCGCCATAACCAGGGGCTCCTCCTGAGGCAAGTGCAGGAACAGGTGATGGTGGGGGGGGTACGAGGGTCCGCTGCACCTGCAGCTGCCGCTCAGCGTGTGACAGGAGTGTGACACCGGCAGCACGGTGCCCCCACTGCACAGCCTCTCATAGGTGGAGGAGCGTGGGAGGGGCGGGGGCCCCCGGACGTGGCCCTTGGGTGGCAACTGCTCTGTCAGCAGGGCCGCGTCCAGCAGGAGGTGGGTCCGCGGCGCTGCGCTGGCCTCCGTGGCATTGGAGCTGCGCTGCTCCAGCTGCAGCGCCTCACTGCTCCGCCGGGTGCAGGCGGCGCCGCGGCTCAGGGTGCTGGCCGGAGAACAGCCGCAGGAGCGAGACCGCCCCACCGGCCGAGCCGCCTGCAGCCCCGAGTACGGCCTGTGGTCGTGGGGGTCGTGCTCACGGGCTCCGGGGCCCGTCCTCACCGACTCCACCACCTCCTGCAGGAGCTGAATCTCCTTGCGAGCTTCTTTCAGGGCCAGCTGGGCCTCCACGCGGTGACACTCCTCCTCGATCCAGTCCTCCTGCATCCGGTACAGCTGCGTCCTCAGCTCGTCGATTTCACAGTCCCTGGACAACAAGAATCATTTATCGTGTTTTTAATCCTGCAGAAAGTGATTTAGCTTATGAGCATTAGACTTGATCGTTGGTGTGAGTTGAACGGACCGGTGCTGGAGTCGCTCCACGTTGTCCCTCAGTCTGGATCGCAGGTGTCGGATACAAACCTCCTTCTGCTGCAGGGGCGTGAGGTACTGCTCCGGGGCCGGGGGCCGGATCCCATGGCTGTCGCTGCAGAGCGTCTGCTTCACCTGACGCCTGGACACACACACATTAAAGAAACCGTCTCTTTAGTGAAGCTCTAACGATTGTGTCTGTGGTTTGTGTTTCTAATACCGCAAACAACAGAAGCTGATGTACAGTAGGAGAACTGGATCTGACCTGGGTGTACTCGGCTGAGGTTCTGCTGGGCGGGCCCGACCCGGGTAGGCGTGGGTGGGTGTGCCCACTGAGCGCCTGGAGGGGCAGAACAAATTACATCTAAAATTATATCTATCAAATATGTAAACTCTGATATGTGATTCAGGTGTTGAAGAAGAGAGGCCCGACCTACCTGCGCTGACCTGAGGACGACCTCCGACCCGGAGCGAGAGACATGAATGTATCTGGTTCTGTCGGACGCTACGACGCGTCAAGGCCAAACTGCAACGAGCAGAGAATCAGAGAATCAGCTGGAGATCATCTACATCAGAAATATTCAAAACGACTGTGTGAGGTCACGACTGTGTGAGGTCACGACGAGGTCACGACTGTGTGAGGTCATGACGAGGTCACGACTGTGTGGGGTCACGACGAGGTCAGGACTGTGTGAGGTCACGACTGTGTCAGGACTGTGTGAGGTCACGACGAGGTCACGACTGTGTGAGGTCACGACTGTGTGAGGTCACGACTGTGTCAGGACTGTGTGAGGTCACGACTGTGTGAGGTCACGACGAGGTCACGACTGTGTGAGGTCACGACTGTGTGAGGTCACGACTGTGTGAGGTCACGACTGTGTGAGGTCACGACGAGGTCACGCCTGTGTGAGGTCACGACTGTGTGAGGTCACGACGAGGTCACGACTGTGTGAGGTCACGACTGTGTCAGGACTGTGTGAGGTCACGACTGTGTCAGGACTGTGTGAGGTCACGACGAGGTCACGACTGTGTGAGGTCACGACTGTGTGAGGTCACGACTGTGTCAGGACTGTGTGAGGTCACGACGAGGTCACGACTGTGTGAGGTCACGACTGTGTGAGGTCACGACTGTGTCAGGACTGTGTGAGGTCACGACTGTGTGAGGTCACGACGAGGTCACGACTGTGTGAGGTCACGACGAGGTCACGACTGTGTGAGGTCACGACTGTGTGAGGTCACGACGAGGTCACGACTGTGTGAGGTCACGACTGTGTCAGGACTGTGTGAGGTCACGACGAGGTCACGACTGTGTGAGGTCACGACTGTGTGAGCTCACGACTGTGTGAGGTCACGATGAGGTCACGACTGTGTGAGGTCACGACTGTGTGAGGTCATGACGAGGTCACGACTGTGTGAGGTCACGACTGTGTGAGGTCATGACGAGGTCACGACTGTGTGAGGTCATGACTGTGAGTGTTTCTTCACTGTCAGTGACAGAGTGTGAAATAAAAAAAAGAAAAGTAGAGAAAGCTTCTGTTCTCTGCTGAGACAAAGAGCCACAGTGAGTTCAGACGAACACGATCAACCTTCACATGAACTGGAGTCAGAACCAGAACCAGAACCAGAACCAGAACCAGGGACAGTGGCTGGTACAGTCAGGAGGGGTCACTGGGGTCACATCTTTCATCTGGGATGACATTTTATGTTATTTACCTCAGATTCTGTTTCTATTTGACTCTATTTTATCATCACACTTTCCCCTGAGCTGCTGAGAAAATCCTACAAGGGAATTTATAAAGATCTTCTGATCGTACTGTATCTTATCTCAGTGTATCTCACTGTATCTCTACAGTTTGTGTCGTGTTGAAGTCAGAGAGACGTCGCTCCTCCTACAGGACAACGTGTGACTAAAGGCAGGAAATCGATGCACAATGTTCTGAGGATCCAACTCAACATCTGTAACTTTGAGAAAAATGAAAAAGTAATAATTTAAATTCACATCCAACATGTTGGACATTATGTCGTCTGACTTCAGGGAACCTAGATGATGATGATTCTTCTTCCCCTGACGATGAAAATCAGACGGAACAAAACAAAAGCATCAACATTTTGTTGTCCTAAATTTAATATCTGGGACAATGAGACCGGACCCCCCCCCCCCCCCCCCCCCCCCCCCCCTCCTCCTCCTCTGCGCAACAAGTGGCCGCTCTGTCATTGGTCAGAAATACGCAATCATGTTACGTAAGTGTGAGAATCAGTGTTGTTATTATACAGCAGGAGGAGAAACTGTACGTCAGCTGCTGAGGTTATCAACATGAATCATAATCATCATGGTGTTAGCGATGTGATGATGATGATGATGACATTCCCGGAAAGGACCTCCAGCAGCAGGCGAACAGCTGACTGACAGTCACACTGAACACCGATATTTCTCCACATCCTCCAACTTTACCGTCACAGCAGCTCGAGGCGGTTCATCGTGGAAAAGACTCAGTCGGTTCCCGCCAGACTCGACGGTCGCAGCTCGGTCGCCGGTGGCAACGGGAGGAGGAGACGCAGCCGCCGCAGCCAAGGCTCCATCCTGCTCCATCCTGCTCCATCAGGCTCCATCCTGCAGCATCCTGCAGCATCCTGCTGCCATGGAGCCGGAGAGGACACGAGGCGCGTGCGTGTGATGCATCGCTGCTTCTTAAAGTGACAGTGCGTCAGAACGTCAGAGGTCGTGACCCCGCGGAGGGGGAGGAGCGTCGCCCGGTGCTCGGACCTGCGGGCCCGTCAGAGCAGCTGGTTCCTGTTTATTAAAAATACTTTAGATCTTTTATTTCATAATCCACAAGATGGGTTATCACTTCCTGGTGCAGTTTCAGCAGCAGCCTCCTTAATGTATGTTACATGTTACCCCATTTGTTGTTATGGAGACAATGATTCCATTCTATTGAAGCTGTAGAGAAAAAGAATGAATAGAAATGTGAAATATTAAGAGTCTGACCGATAAAAATCTTATCCAATATCATCGCTATCTGCATTTATGTTTGCCAACATGAAAGGTTTTGTTTGACAGAATTAACAATATAGAAAGTTGTCGATGTATTCATGTGAATGTGTAATATTAATAAACGGTTTACTTTCTTATTTTGTTGAATATTTTTCTTTTTATTTATAATTATTAATACTAAACTTATTAGAGTTTAAACTGTAAAGTGTCAAATGTCTTTGTCAACAGTTATGACATCGTTGGCGGCGCTGCAATAAAAAAAATTCCATCCAGGAGAAAACCAGTGATCTGATAGTGGGCGGGGTTTATACCGTGACGCAGACGGAAGCGGGCATCTTGGTGAAAACAACCAAGATGGCTGCCGCTGACGAACGATCATCTGACCAGCAGAACCTGATGTTTTCACATTTCTCCATCAAACACATCAACACTGGTTCACGGACATGACATCATCTCCTCTGGTCTGTCGCTCAACAGACGTCACAGACGTGACATCAGACGTCACATGACTCGTCTGGTCCGTTGGTATCGGGCTCGGTACCGACTCCGGCCCTGAACGTGAACATGCCTGACGGTTCTTCTTGATATAATAAATCGACAAACCTCAGAGTCATAAAAAGTCATGATTGTAAAACAGTCAAATGTGAACAAACAGTCGATATTCAGTCATATTTGTTTCATATAAATGTCAAATATTTATTTGATTCCCTGAAACAGAAGTGAACTGAACAGACATCAATAAAACCTTTTTACAAATTATTTTCAACATTTAATTCTCAGATAAAAACAGCAGCGCCACCTGGTGGACAACACGTCTCACACTCAGCGTTTGGGTTTTAACTCTTTTATTTTATGAAAAACAAATGTTTGTTGTTTTTTAATAAATAGAAACGAGAGGAACTGGAGGAAAACACTGAACATGACGCATAACCTGAGATACAGTAGATATATCATCACTTTTAAAACAATAAATACATTCAATCATCCGTTTCTCACAAAGGAAAAAGTGACAAGAACAAAGAATATGTACAATTTTTAACACACACACTCCGAGAGACACAGACAGACAGACAGACACACACACACACACACACACACTCAGGGTTTCCGCAGGTTCACCAAATTAAATGCAAGTTTTTTTTTTTTAATACCACAAAAAAACCCTTTAATATTCGTCTCATCAACAAACCTGAGAACCAGAAGCGGCGATATAGACTTTAATTATTTATGAATATTTCCAGTACTTCCCAGCAGCTTACAACAATAATTCCCGATTATATAATCAATTTCATTAATGCGACCTGGGCCTGGATTAACTTATATTAATCAATAAAAAATTCATTTCTTTTTTTGACTTGCCAAAAGTAATTAATCAATAGATATTTTGATAATCTAATACATTTTTCATTCATTTTTTTTTGCCAAAACTTAACTGAAATTGCCGGGTTCAGTTACTAAATGTTGATATCAGATGGTTTTATCATATATGATATAAATGAAATATCTTTAATGAACCAAACAGCTGATGAGGGAAATATTTACGATTTTTGTGAATCAAATTTAAGACTTTTTAATAACTTTTAGTGTCCTTTTTTTTTAAAGAAAATAAAATTCAATAGATTTTAAAGAGCTGCAGAAACCCTGGTACAGTCTCCTGACATACAGTATCATCAACTTATAACTCATAACATTAATGTGACCCGTCTGTCCTGGATCAGAAACTTTTTGATTAATTTTATGAAGCTGATTGTTGGTGGTAGAACGTGGGTCCGGGCGATGCTCGGACGTCCTGGTAGGGGGCGCTCTGGTGCAGCTGCAGTGCCTGTTGCTTCTTCAGGACGAGCAGACAGAAGAACGTGGCGGCGGCCTGCGAGCGAGTGTTTCCTTCACAGAGCGTCTGCAGGCTGAACGAGGTCACACTCTGACTCTGACACACACACACACACACACACACACACGAGATCCATCATGAAACAAGCCCCGCCCCTCTCATCTGCCATTCACTGTGAAACGGAGCAACGGTTTTGACACGAGGAGCAACAGTCCGGATCAATGTCTGAATCGACGCTCGAGTCTTTGTCACATTGTAACATTTGATCCAGTTGGTTCTGGTTTGTTCGGACCACGGTTCAGTTTGATCCGGACCCAGATCTCCTCTTTTGGTCGGACCAGATTTTGGTCCATTGGTTGGAGGAAACTTTCACACCTCAACCTTTGGTCCAGACCAAACTGAGAAGTCCGAATGTCCAGTAGGTGTGAATGTAACATGGGGGAGTTGTTGTATATTCTCAGGTTCTTACCTTCAGACAGTCGAGGAGCTGGTGAGCTCGTCTGGTGATCCTCCTCTCCTCAGAGTCCAGACTATCCTGCACCGGCTGTCAGAACAGAACCATCAGTCACGTGACGTTAACACTCACCGTCTGTCAGACACTGACGGATCAACCAGACAATAACCAGTTATTAATCCACCTTCACTCCACAGAGAAGGACAGAGTGTTGAAGCACCTGAGTGTTGAGGGAAGTGGGCGGAGTCTCCTGCTCCAGGTGAGGCGGGTGGACGAACATGGAGTCTTCTGATGGAAGTTCTGGATTCGTGAACTCTGACCTGTTCTCATCCTGTTGAACACAGAAGTGATTATTTACTTAAGGTAATAAAAGGTGAATGAAACTGAAGTCGGATGTTAAACACGGAGACTCACTGGAGCGAGCGCCGAGTGATTCTCACGCTGGTTCGTTGGATCGTGACTCGTCAGCTCGGCGTCGGGAGTTCTGTCGGTATCGACGGACGAATCCACGACACTGACGTTGTCTGTGGTGACGCCGCTGACTTCACCCTGAACTACATGAGATTAAAAATAAAGAGATTATAATTCATAGATTTGATAATAATTCTCTCAGGGCTTGAATATTTCAGTTCCCACCTTCTCGTCGGTCCTGACGCATCTCCTCCATCTCCTCCTCCTCCAACGCCTCATGAAAGCCAAAATATTTCGCCTGGAAAATCCTCGTAGTGAAGATCTGAGGAGGAAATAAGATTTAACAGTAACAGCAGCAGTTTGAAATATAATGTAACTACAGATAAAAGATCTTTCACCTCGTGTATCTGCAGAGCTGCGACGGAGGAACACGGTCGTACGAAGAGTCTCGCCGCTCCGCCGCTCTGCTTCCACTGCATGAGCTGCACGGTGGGCGGGGCCATGTCCAACGGGGCGACCACATCCGAGTAGTCGGACAGTTGCTCTCTGATCGACGCGTTGCTCAACTCTTTCCTCTGGTCAACAACCAGTCTGCGTTTCCTCTTCCCCTTCTTCTTCTCCTCCGGGTTCGCTGAGGAGACACAGTCCAATTAAGTTCTGTTGTTTCTAGAGCAGCAACAGTTAATCGATTAATAATATACTGCTAAATTAATCAGCAACTATTTTGATAATTCATTAATCAGATCAACTCAAGATTCCTTTATTTGTATTATTATGCTCCACATCAAAACAAAATTGTGTTTCATCCACCGGTCAGTAAATCAGTGCAAGACAGAAGACTTTGAAATTATAAGCTCATAAATAAAAAACACCTAATCGACTAAAATGATGCTAAAATGCTCATAAATAAAAGCACTTAATGAATAAACTAAGATTATGCTTGAGTAGAATTTAAAAAAATAAATGTTTTAATCAAATATTTTAGAGGAACACAACTGTTTTTTATGAAGAAATCAATATCCTCTGATTTCAGCTTCTTAAATGTTAATATTTTCTGGTTTCTTTGCTTGTCTGTGACAGTGATCTGAATATCTTTGGTGTGTGGACCAAACAAAACATCATGATGGTGTTTGAGAAACACAATCAACATTTTTCACCATTTTATGAACCAAACAACTAATCGATTAATCAAGAAAATAATCAATAGATTAGTCAATAATGAAAATAATGGTTAGTTGCAGTCCTGTTGGTTTGACGTGATGTTTATAATCACTGTGGGAAGTTTCAGAGCGTCGATGCTGAGATCGCTCAAACAACTGTGATTGGCTGTGGCTCAGGAGGAACAGCGGGTCGTCCACGTCGATGTGAAAGG
The DNA here is from genome assembly GCF_022379125.1 of Scophthalmus maximus. Taxonomy (NCBI): domain Eukaryota; kingdom Metazoa; phylum Chordata; class Actinopteri; order Pleuronectiformes; family Scophthalmidae; genus Scophthalmus; species Scophthalmus maximus. Next base: position 400,593 of record NC_061517.1, on the reverse strand, counting down.
AAAAGAAAAGTGTGAAACACGTCTGAGAGTTTACAGTTTGTGCCTACGAGTGATGGTCACAGGTTCAAGGGCGAAGGCCTCGTCGTCATTGACGACCAGCGTGGTCTCATCCAGTGCCGAGGTCTCTGTCGTCACCGGGTCTCTACCGTCAACATCTGGAAAACATCACGTGGCAACCACCATCATCATTGTACAAATATCCAAACTGCTACGAAACTGTTCAGTTGTTTGTTTACATCGATGTTCAGGGGGGTAAAGAAAGAGATGTACTGTAAATAATAAAACATGAATCCTGATGAATCGTCACCTTGTTGACGACTGAGCGTTCCGTTTGCTGTTTTTTCCTTTCGAGTCTCAAAGTCGCTCGACTCAGCAGGATCACTGGAGTTTGTCAGAAAGTCTGAGGAAAAAAAACAACAACTGGTCACAAGCAGCAAGAGAATGTCGTGAAACACGTATCTGTAATATTACCTTACTGTATATCAATGTAACTTTCATCTTCCAAATATTTTTCTCTGGACTCGGTAAAGAAGAAAAACTAAAACTAAAAGAGAGAATAACTTTACCACTGTAAATATTGTTGATGTGTTTCT
>NC_061517.1:385000-392500 GCF_022379125.1 Scophthalmus maximus | reverse complement strand
TACTGTCACATACAGTCAGACATGGTTGTTACCATGGTGATGGCTTTTTAACATAGTTTGTGTAAATGCACTTTCTTTTTAGCAGTAAATACAAACATAAGGACAACACTAGTATTCTATGTGTGTGTGTGTGTGTGTGTGTGTGTGTGTGTAAGGGTGTGTGTGAACATTTGTCAAAGCACATTATAAAATCCATCAACTCGAAGAAGGAGATTCACTGTTACTGTACAAGATGGATCATCCTCTGCTTCCCCTTGTTTTCTGTTTCTTAAAGAAGTCTCCTGAATTACAGGTTGATTTAATATTAGTAAGTGTAGTTTTTTATTTATTCATTTTTTATCTACGCTAAGATCTAATCAACCTGAAGGAGTCTGGAGAGGGGGGGGGGGGGGGGGGGTAGAGAAATTCATCTCTAATCACAATTCTGTCAAATTAGATTTTTCCCCCCGTATAAACAGTTTTATCTGACTGAGTAACATTGACACGGCACAGAAGTAGTAGTAGTAGTAATGTGGTAGTGGTAGTAGTAGTAGTGGTAGTAGTAGTAGTAGTAGTAGTAGTAGTAATGTGGTAGTGGTAGTAGTAGTAGTGGTAGTAGTAGTAGTAGTAGTGATGTGGTAGTAGTAGTAGTAGTGGTAATGTGGTAGTAGTAGTAGTAGTAGTAGTGGTAATGTGGTAGTAATAGTAGTGGTAGTAGTAGTAGTAGTAGTAGTAGTGGTAGTAGTAGTAGTAGTAGTAGTAGTAATGTGGTCGTAGTAGTAGTGGTAGTAGTAGTAGTAGTAATGTGGTAGTAGTAGTAGTAGTTTAGTAGTAATGTAGTAGTAGTAATAGTAATATAGTTGTTGTAGTAGTAGTATAGTAGTAATGTAGTAGTAGTAGTTTAGTAGTAATGTTGTAGGAGTAGTAGTAGTACGGACCTCTTTATTTTAAAGAGATGCTCTAAATCACTGGGACCCTTCAGGCTTGAACATTTATTGTTTGGTTCCTCACAGGAAACAGAATTTGAATGTTCATCATATTAGCTTTGGGACCAATTTAAAGGAAACATATTCTGCTTTTTTAGTTTTTCCTCTAGTGAGTTACATGTCTTTTTGTGATTGTAAAAGTTCTGCAAAATGAAAAAGCCCAAAGTGAAGGGAGCTCCTCTCCATGAAAGGAAACACTGATGCTCCTGAACGCCTCGCCAGTCGTCCGGACAGAAGTGCACAGCGTCTGGCAGCTTGTCTGACACACCCCCAACAAAGACCGAGAACACGCCCCCAACAGAGAGAACACGCCACCAACAAAGACGAGAACACGCCCCCAACCAAGACAAGAACGCGCCCCCAACAAAGACCGAGAACACGCCCCCAACAGAGAGAACACGCCCCCAACAAAGACGAGAACAGGCCCCCTACCAAGACGGGAACACGCCCCTAACAAAGACCGAGAACACGCCCCCAACCAAGACAAGAACACGCCCCCAACAAAGACCGAGAACACGCCCCCAACATAGACGAGAACAGGCCCCCAACAAAGACAGAACACGCCTCCAACAAAGACGAGAACACGCCCCCAATGAAGACCGAGAACACGCCCCAACAAAGACAAGAACATGCCCCCAACGAAGACCAAGAACATGCCCCCAACGAAGACCGAGAACACGCCCCCAACGAAGACCGAGAACACGCCCCCAACAAAGACCGAGAACACGCCCCTAACGAAAACCGAGAACACGCCCCCAACGACCAGATGAGAATGAGCTTGTCTCAACCAATTTGATTTTTGATTTTACACTTTCAAAGCTTTTAAATGCAGAGTTTAATTTGGTTACGGTTCATGTTGTGTTAGTTGTCGTTGTACACTAACATCAAATGACGACTTCTTTCGAACCAATAAAATATTTCTGCCACTGTCAGAGGACAAAGGGAAAACTCTGCCTGTTACGCTGGTCGCCAACCACCATTAAAACAATGAAGAAGAAGAGTGAACAACCAATCACGTTGCGATCTCTTAGCTGGTCGACCTCGACCAGAGCTCCAACAAAGATGAGTGAAGCCTGAGAACTTCCTACTAGCCCTGAAGTGGTTGACCAATCACAACAGTGGAGCCAGTCAGCCAATCAGAGCAGACTGGGCTTCACTGGGAGGGAGGGGCCTTAAAGGGGAGCTGCAGGAAACTGAACATGAGAACATGAATAACCACATTAACATGATGAACCTGACATCTTAACCATGTGTAAGCAAAATGTCTTATACAACACTTTCATGAGTTTCTTATGAATCTGTTCGCACTCAACCCATAATCCTCTACAATAAATCTGCTCTTTCACTGACCGGTCATTAATACTCTTCCTCCTCTTCTTGAGTCGTACAGTCGTTCACAACTTCATCACTGAGCTGCTCTGACGTCTTTCATTGGACTAATTAACCTCGAAGCCAGCAGGAGTTCTCACGTCTCATTTCCTGCTTCCTCCCAATCCTGTTACGTTCCGGTGCATTAAAATGAAGCAGAGCTGACGGGAGAGGAGCTCTCAGAATAATCCAAGTGCAAGAATTTTGTGGCAAATCTCCTCAGATGAATTAAGCACAGCGTGGATTTCTGGGACTCTCGGGCATTTCACCATGCAGAGGCCACTTGTGAGTGTTTTCATGCTGCAGTCTCGGTGACTTGGCTGGTGGTTGTTCAGTTGTCTGTCTCGTCTCCGTCCCTCTAGAGGAAACCAGCCTGGGGCTCGGCAGAGAGCTGGCTGACGGTCACCTCTGTGTAGGTGGACCCGGTCAGGATGCAGGCGGTCCTCTGGGCCGGGGTCACGTGACGCAGCGCCGTGTTCTCCGTGCAGTGCAGACACGCCCCATAGCCGTCATGCTGCCCGTTGGAGACGCCCACGTCCGCTTTGTGCTGCGAGTTGGATCCGAAACGTTCCCTCGGCTCCGACTGCGGACTCCCCCTGTAGATCCTCTGCCGTAACGTGGACGTGTCTCTGTACAGACACTCCCGGAAGTTGGGCTTGCACAGCAGGTAGACCACGGGGTTGTAGATGGTGGAAGACTTGGCAAATATGGCGGCCAGGGCGAAGGCGGCAGGAGGAACTCGTGTGGCATCTCCGAAAGCCGCCCACATGGACACGGCAGCGTACGGTGTCCAGGCGCCCAGGAAGCCGATACAGACCGCGACCGACAGCTGTGGAGGGGAAAGTAAAAACACAAATATCTTCAGTATCATCCCCTTATCTATTATGGCACACACGCTCGTGATCTCTGACCTTGACGATGAGCGCGTGTGCGTTGGTGGTCTTGGTCTGCGGTGACACGTGCTGCTGGACGGCCTGACGCGAGCCTCGCACCGTCAGCAGGATGAAGGTGTAGGAAAGGAAGATGACGGCGCAGGGCAGCGCATAGCAGAAGACGAAGAGGCAGACGATGTAAGACAACGCCGAGAGCTCGTGGTTGGGCGCGTGCCAGTCGATGCAGCAGGCCGTCCCGTAAGGTTCGGCGCTGTAACGTCCCCACTGAGCCAGGGGCCCCACGGCAAACACTGACGCGTAACACCACACTCCCACCACCAGGAGGCGGGCGTGTGACGAGGAGAACTTGTTACCTGAGCAGATAGGAGAGCTTTGCAGTTATTGAGGTAGTATTTTCCCTCTTGTGCTTTGTGATCAAGGTTATAGATCTGTTGTTTATGATCGGATCTGTTGTTTGTGATCGGATCTGTTGTTTGTGATCAAGGTTATAGATCTGTTGTTTATGATCGGATCTGTTGTTTGTGATCAGATCTGATGTTTGTGATCAGATCTGATGTTTGTGATCAGATCTGTTGTTTATGATCGGATCTGTTGTTTGTGATCAGATCTGATGTTTGTGATCAGATCTGATGTTTGTGATCAGATCTGTTGTTTATGATCGGATCTGATGTTTGTGATCAGATCTGATGTTTGTGATCAGATCTGATGTTTGTGATCAGATCTGATGTTTGTGATCAGATCTGTTGTTTATGATCGGATCTGATGTTTGTGATCAGATCTGATGTTTGTGATCAGATCTGATGTTTGTGATCAGATCTGATGTTTGTGATCAGATCTGATGTTTATGATCGGATCTGTTGTTTGTGATCAGATCTGATGTTTGTGATCAGATCTGTTGTTTGTCTGATGTTTGTGATCAGATCTGTTGTTTGTGATCAGATCTGTTGTTTGTGATCAGATCTGTTGTTTGTGATCAGATCTGTTGTTTGTGATCAGATCAGTTGGTCGGTCCGTCGTCTGCTCACCGTGGTTGGGGAAGCAGACCTTCATGCAGCAGACGGAGGAGAGGGCGGTGAGGTTGGTCAGGCTGCAGAGACCGAACAGGACTCCACACATGGCGTAGAGCTGACAGGCGACCTCTCCAAACAGCCACCTGAAGACACAAAGACCAGGATCATCACTAATCAATCAGCTGAGTCCAATACTGAAGTGGCTCCTGGTTACTGAGCAGAGAAATCAAACCTGTATAACATTTATTTTGTGTCTTCACTCTGTTGTGTCCATCACGTTCAATAACCTTTCATACAGCCTAATGTTGCCTCTCTATATCAGCAGCACCTGTGGTTGCTGACATGAACGTACGCCCCCTACTGCTCAGGAGGACACAAGACAATACAGATCACATGTAGAAAAGAAAGACTCCTGCTCTGTAAAATGTCAATAAATACTGAAAGATGCCTGTTGAAGTCCGAGGAGACGACCTCAGGTCCGATCAGCCGACAGCCAATAGAAAAACAGGGAATTGTCACAATAGAAAACAACGTAAAGATTTGATTCATTGATTTGTTTGTAATCATTTATTTTTTCATTATATTTGTCAGTAGTCGTAGATGAATTTGCAGTGGGACATTGAGACGGTACCTGTGTGAAAACGCTGAAGGAATCGCCAGAGGGAACAACGAGAGCGTCATCCCAAGGTCACTGATGGAGAGATTGATGATGAAGAACTCTGCCGGCTTCAAGGTCGAGCGCTTGTGATGTGCAACAAGTAGCAGGACGCAGTTTCCCACGAGGGACAGTAAACCTAAATATAAAGAGAGAAGGTTCAGACTGGTGCAGACGAGGAGTCGGCAGCCGGAGGAGCGAGGACTTACAGAAGACGCTGTACAGTGAACCCATGAGGAAGTCGTGCTCCTTGGAGATGGTGGAGACAAACACAGCAGACGTGTCTGACGCGTTTCCCATCTGAAAAGTCCACGGTTAGTAAAACTGCACAGTGACGCAAGATTTACAGAAACTCAACACTCGCTGATCAAAGCGAGAAAACGTCAAGTTCAATTACCGCAGGAAAAAGCAGCATGAGTCCAGATTTGTTTCTAAAATGTCTCTAACTGTCGAGCTGAGCTCTCGTGTGTCTGTGGATCAGAACAGCTGCTGCAGAATCAGAGGGAGGAAGAAAAAAAACAAAAAAACAATAATCCTTTGCAAAAGACGAGGACAATTCATAGAAAGTAGAAATAAACAAAGCAGGATTGACAGATGGAAAGAAATTGAACGGCTGTGCCTTTCAGGATTTACCACCAGGGATTAGGAGCGAGACAACAGAACGATTAAGATCACACAGTCAAATACGCTGGGAAAAAAGAATGATGATGAAATTGGAGGTTTGTCCCGAGTTGACGGAGGTTTACTGATGATGAACGAACGCAGTAGGACACAAAGGGGAAGAGAAAAGATCAACGAGTGATTCTGACGATCAGATGAGCCAGAAGAATCTTAGTGGTGTCCTCAGCATCAGTTGGAGTATTTCACTTGTGATGATCAGTATCTTCTGGCTCATATCTACAACAACACGATCATTACTATTCAGAGCATCGCTCTGCTTGATAGGAGGAGGAGGAAAAATGAAGAGAAAGTCTGGGAGGGAAAGTGCTGTGCAGAGACAAATCTGGAGCAATATTGTGAACGTTGTCCGAGACGATGCAGCGGAACATTATTGACCCTCAAGGTCTCAGGCAATCAGGAGAAAGAACCAGGCTCATTATTATGCGAGCAAGCGAAACCGTCGATGACGAGACGTCCGGTGAGTCTGAGAGAGGTCATTTATTTATTTTATACCGTCAAGAGCAAACATCACTCGATACATAGCAGACGTATATTTTGCAATCTGAAAAGACCAGAGTGTTGGATTGTGGCTTCTAGTGGTGTCGATCACATCCCCTCTCTTCTCCAGGCGTGAAGGAGAATCCACGGTGAAACTCAAACAAGTCTGTTTCTGGTTTGTCCGTCCTGAGCTACGAGGTTGAACCGGAGGGAGGAGGTGCACGACTCTAACAGCTGATCTGTGTCAATGATTATTATCATTTCTCTTCCTCTGTTCATCTGATCAACTGGTCACATCGACCTCCAGGCTCCAGATGACGATGATGATGATGATGATGATGATGTGTGGGACTGTAAACCCCATATTTCTCTTATGATTCACCCCCTGTTCCCACGTTCTGTCTCCATAGAGACATTTTGACTGAAGCAAAGATTTCATATTTGCTGCTTTCATCATCAGGACAGATGAACCGTAGTGTTGACGAGGCCTGTCAATCATCACAGCAGGTCGACGTGAGCGACGGAGAGTCTGTTGAGAGATCGGCAGCCGGTGGCTCAGCTCAATCTTTGAGCCCTGAATAAAAATAATAATCCTGCGTATTTATGAAATCCCTCAGGAAAACTTAATATTTCTTCAAGATCAAATTCTGCCTCGTCTTAATTTTCCTGGTCCATTTATCAAACATTCTGTCGTTAGCCCGTCCAGCTCCTGCAGAGTAATGTCTGCGAGGGTTTTATTTATTCAGCCTCATTTTGACGTTCAGATCAACCAGCAGCCTTTGACCTTATGAATCATAAAACACTGTCACGTTGGATCTCTTGTGCTTGGGTTGATTGCCCAACGCTTTCCTTTTATATATATATATATATATATATATATATATATATATATATACACATATATATATATATACACATATATATATATATATACATATTATTTATGCCTCTAGTTAGTTAAAACATTTTAGCAAATACATTTTATTGTCATTCGAAAGGTTCATCTATTCATTTTGGTATTTTAAACATTATGATGACTTTTCTTTACTACATTCGTCTTCTTATAAAATTACTTATTTACATTAAAATATGACCCTCATGGCTGCAACTAACTGTAATTTTAGTATCAATTCATCAGTTGATTCTTATCTCCAATCAATTATTCGTTCTGGCTCTAAAATGTTGAAGAAAACTGTTGAAAAATGCTCTCGAAAATTGCTCAAAATCCAAAGTGACACTTTCAGATTTCTTGTTTCATCCAGTTATTTTCTTTGCTCTAATAAAAAGCAGCAAATCTTCAAATATTTTCTTTTTGTAGTACAAACTATTGAATTTATGTCTTTTGCTTCTAACATTTGACAAACTGTGTCCAGCTCGTCTGCCTCCTGATCTGAGACTGACACACTGACGGTGACGGTACAATATTAACACCACGTCTTCAAGCGTGACAC
>NC_061517.1:372500-380000 GCF_022379125.1 Scophthalmus maximus | reverse complement strand
CGATATCGCTCCACAGATGTTCAGTCATCTCCTCGCTGCACTAATCCACTTCCACTTTGTTCTTCAGGCACTTTGGCAGGAATCCAGATGTGAGAATGTTACTGGCCAGACATACCAAAACGTTTCAGTAATAAGAACTCAGTATTCATCTTCTAAAGCTGGGAGATGGATGATCTCCCATATGTCATATGTCATGTTTGTCATTGAAAACATTAATGTTTCTGAACATGATTCGACTTGTGTTGGGTGTAGAGGAGAAACGTGACACTACAGCATCAGATGCTTCTGCCTCTTCAGAAATGTGCAATTCTGGGTCTTATTACTCAGAAGCTGCGAGTCCTTGAGTGAAGGTGATCGGCTGCAGGGCTTCTCCTGTAACTGTGATCAACACTGTAATGAGGACAGTAATGATTCACATGTGAGTCGGCCGCAGCCTCTGTTTACCCAAACATCCTCTGTCCTTTGCCTTTTGCCATTTGGGCGCATTCCTCGGCCGAGTGACGGCATGTGTAACTCAGAGTCAGATCTGTGAGGGACTGAGTCAGAGGAGATGAATTCACCAGAGCCCCTGAACGCCCGTCATGTCCGAGTGTCTATTTGGAACCGAGCAAGATGAATGTGTTGTTGTCTGGGTTTATGTGAGGTGTGATCTTAACGGACGCATGAGAGGAATACAGAAAATAAATCTAAACATGATGTAATGAAGCCCTGAAAAAAAGTGGGAAATGTATATCTCTTTCTTCCTCTCACTTCCTGTTTCCATGAAACTGCATCATGATCTAGGTTTGTATTTGTGCCCCCCCGGCATTTCCGTAGTTATTATTAACCACATGTCTCCGACTAGAAGGTTTTCACATCGCCCAGAGCTCATCTGCCACACAGGTGTCATTTTAATGGCTGTTTGTCCGATAAGCGAAGAGGAACTAACGGGAGCGTTATTAGTCAGGAGACCTGTGGCCCTGTCGCAACGTCCAATAAGAACTTTGCTCAGACAGCTGGCCGTCCAGAGAGAGAGAGGACGAGATGGATGTTGGCTGCTGCGTCCTGATTGTCTGACCATTTGTAATTTTTTCGTGGCAAGCGTGGCCTGTACCCATTAACTTAATCATGAGTCTGTCAGGCCTCCCAGTCACTCAGCAGTCAGGAGTATTAATCAATTCTCAAATTGATAAGTCACTGAAATTCAGGGTTGCTTTTGTTTCGAAATTGAATTGATGTCTGTAATATCTGTTTTGTGACATATCTGCGAACTAAGAAAACATGAGCAGTAAAGAAAGTTGTTTATTGGATCGTCAGTGATGAAAAACCTTCAAAGTAAACAGCTTATAGCTTGAAATGCTAACATTTTAACAGGGTTACAATTAAAATATGAGCTGTGCAGAACCATAAAATGAAATCATATAAAAACATAATATCTTGGGTACATCTAGTCTAGACATATGAAAAATCAATACAAAAACATGTAAACATTGTTAAAAAGTTGTTCATATAAGAATTTTTTTTTACGCTTTACAGAATCAGTACAGTAAGGTGCAGTTTGCTGCGGTTTCCCCTCAATCACTTGGTCCACTGAAAGAAACTGTTCATCTCGGCACCTTCATGATACAAAGATTCTTTGTTCTGAGGCAGAATTAACTGCCTTTTTTGTTTTTCTTTTCATAGTGTAAGCAAACAAACAATACCAAACATATTTCAGTGCAGGTTCAAAACCTTTGTAATTTACAATTCAAATAATGAGACGGGTGCTTAGTGGGCCCCACTACACCTCCAGAATATTTGACCCTTTTCATTCATTTTAAAATCTATTGTCTTTACTTCTATTATAAATTGAACTAATTGAAAGTGAAGGTGTCCCCTCGTCTCGGCTCTGCCTCCAGCTCTAGACTTTGTTGTGTTGGTTCTACCTTTTCGGTGCAGTTTTGGAGTCCGCCTCTCAGCTCGGACAGCTGCTGGGCGTGGCTGGAGAGAGTCCCGTTGACTTGCAGGAGAAGACCATGCGATTGTTTCTCGAGCTCCTCCCTGATTCTCTCCAGGTCCTCTGCCAAGTAATTCAGACCTTTACACTGGTCCTCCACACTGGCAACACGCCCTTCAACCTCCGTTACCTCTTTCTGGACGCCCATAGCTGTGCTTTGACAGCCCCGCACCTCCTCTGCGAGCCGCCTCTTCATCTCGTGCAGCTCACCCTTCACACGGGTCAGACGGCGCTCACCTGCCCCAAGCATGGAAGCCTGATGACCTACCAGCTGGACCACACCCTTAATCTGCTGGGCTAGACGAGCCTCTCTCTCATGCCAGGAGCTGTTGGTTTTACCCACCTGGTGGACGACTGTTCCCAGGGAATTCTGGAGGCCTCTCAGAGTGCGGTTGACTGAGCGAACATTAAACTTGAGGATTGTGAGCTCTCCCTGGATCGGAGCATCTCCTTCTGCTTGTTCCTGCTGTTCCCTCAGGCTCAGACGCATCAAGATATTCTGCAGTGTGACATTCAGGGTTTGTAAACGCTCATCTTGCATGTCCAATACTTCCTTCACATTCTGCTCCTCTGCCAGGGCAGCACTGGATGCAGCAGAGTCTCCCTGGAGGGCAGATGGGCTTTGAGTTGAGGAACAGGATGAGGAGCAGAGAGTCTGAAGGTTGTTCAGGTGTTTCTGTAATCTGTCCACATCCACCTCTAGTCTATCTTGTAGTGACTCCACTTCTGTCTCCAGAGCGGGAACAGCATGACCCTCCAGCAGTGCAGGGGCAGTGGCATTACCCAGCTCCTCCAGAGCCGTCAGTAAACGTCCCTCCAGATCCCTGAGCTTACCCTCCATTCTGTCCTCCAGGCCCTGTCCCGTCTCACCCCTCCTCCTTCCAGTCTCCACACTTTCAATCTGCCCAGTCAGGTTGAGCTTGGCCTCAACATACCCCAGACGCCCCTCCATCATTCCTTCTATGTGGTCCTTGTGTGCACCCAGTTCCACTCTCAGGTGCCCCTGCGACTGGTTGAGGCCTGCCACTGATGTTTCCAGCTGCTGCACCCTTTCAACCAGTCCACTCGTTCTGCCACAGCAGCCTTCTGTAGCCTTGAAGCCATGGATCTGTGCCTGGAGATTTATCAGCTCTGTTCTCAAGTCTGTGGTACTTTCATGCAGAGCATCTTCCATCTGCTCCTGCCTTTCACCTTGCTCCCTCTGGCACTGACGACGCACATCACCAGCTTTTTCCTCACAACGGCCCTCGGCATTCTCCACACGCTTCTCAAACCCACCCAGAATTTCTGTCCTGGCTGCATTCAGCTTGGCATCCATGAGATTCTCCATAGCTCTCTGGGTAAGATTGCCAGTGGAGTTTGATACCACTCCTGGTAAGTTTGATATTTTCTTCAGTTGTCCGTCATGTCCCATCACTGTTGCTTTGAGCTCCTGCAGCTCTACTGTCTTTGCTTGTAGCTCTGCCCTGAGCTCCTCTACTCTTCCATTCAGTTCTGTGAGGCCTGTAAACACTTGTCTGCCATCAAGACCCTCTGTCTCAGCATTTCCTCCTGGAATCTCTGCAAACCCTACAGTGGACAGACTGGAGGCTAGAGCTGGTGCAGGAACAGGAGCAGCAGAGAGCAGCGCTGACAGCATCCTGTTGGCATCCTCTCTCAGAGAGGCTCGTAGACTATCCTCCAGTCCATTCACAGTCCCCCTCAGCGTCTCCAGACCCTGGTTTAGACGTTGCACATCCTCCTCCATTCGATATATTCGCTCGTCTGTCTCCCTGTTAAGAGCCTGGCCTGAGAGGAGAAAGAAAAGCTGTTAAAATTGGAACAAACACACCTTGCATTGGTGTGATTCCAGTTTGAATCTGGTTCAAAAATATAAGATTAGTTATTTTCTTGGAGCCCAAAATGATTTTATTACTTTGTGAGTTGTGAGTCTGTTCAGTTTTTGTCACTCGTTCACTAAATATTCAAATGCAGTAAGAATTCAATGTAGTTTGGAGTTGGGACACACCTACGATCTCAGCCTCAGGCTGTTCAACACCAGAGGGGGGAGGAGGAATTTCCTCTGGTAAATGTTCTTCAGGTCCTTGGCTCGGCTCATGTTCATGCTCATGTTCTGGGTGATGCTCTGGGTCGTGTTCTGGGTGATGCTCTGGGTGATGCGGCTCCTGGTGGTCTGGCATCGGCTGTGGCTCTGGCTCAGGCGGATAGGGTTCAAAGGAGGTGTCTGAATAGGAGGAGGTCCTCGGGGGCCCAAAGTGACGCATTGGGTAAGAGGTGAAGCTGTTGGTGGGCGGTCCTTTGGGTTGACTCCATGGGTTGGCTTTCACAGCAGTGTTAACAGGTGGGCCCTTAAACATGGGGCCCTTGAACATTGGGCCTTTGTACTGTGGCCCCTTTAACTGTGGGCCTTTCATTGGGGGGCCCTTGAATGGCGGCATCAGTTTCATAGGGTGTTGGTAGACTGGAGGACCCTCCATACAGCCATAACCAGAGTACCCTGGACAACAACGCCATTCCAGCTCTGTGACGGTTTTATGTGCCACCTTGTAGGTTGGTTTGTACAGCAGTCGATACCTGAGTGGATCAACCAACAACCAGTCAGACACATACACTTATATTTTGTGATATAAATCCCAAATTCCTTTTACTACGAGGTGGAGCGAAGGCTAAATTTATCATAATAGAATTTGTTGTTTACTCACATCAGAGTTGAACATTTTTGGCCCCAGGAACACTTGTTGTATTCTGCTTTCACATAGGGGGCGGCCCCGTCCTGCACGGTGAAGGAAACGGTCTTTTCAATGACATAAGCACAGTGGTTCCTTTAAGAGAGGAGATACAAGATGAGAGAAGAGAGTCAGGTCACATAATTATGATGGTAAAATTCAATAAAATGTTATTTAATATATAAAATAACGTAGACTTGATCCCTCAGAAGACGAGGGGACAGGACTTACTTGTGTCTGCTGGTGGGTTTCCCTTGGTCATGGTGCTGACTGAGCCCAGCTTTGTACTGGTTGAACTGGAACGGTCTGTAGAACTTGGTTTGGACCGGTGACAGAAATAAAGTCATGAACATAAGAGAACTCACGGCCATCACAAGATGCATCTTTGAATCTCCACGTGGAAAGAAGAAAGTCTTCCAGCTGAGGTGAAGGTGATCTCACAGAAGAAAAAAGTTTTCCTTCATTCAAGGGCAATAAATACCCTGAATATTCCACTCAGTTCACAAAACCAGATACCTCAACATGCACAAGAAGTGATTTTCCGTCCCTGGCGAACGAGCTCTGTTGGCTGTGATGGAAGCTGAAGTCGACCGTGACGCTGTGGGTGCTGGAGTCTGTCAGAGCGACAACAGTCCACTGTGAGTTTGGCCGACGACAGACGACACTAATAAGGTCCAACTGGCTCCATCTGCATAGCTCCTCCCACCTGACCTCCTCAAAGTAACACCAGGTTGACATCACGGTGGAACCTTCACCTCCACAGTGAGCAGCTTCACAGAAAATAGTTTTTAATGATACATCCATTCGAAAGGTTCAGGTCTCTGAATATATCATGGCCAAGGCCCATGAACTATTTTCCCATGGTGACATCATGGCAAACCAGATTCACCTCCAGAGCCTCAACACCAGCCTTGTCCCAAAATAGACTCTTTTTTTGTAATAGTGGAAATAAAACATAATCCAAGATGACAAGTGGCTAAATCTGACAGAAGCAGAAGTCTCACCTTGTGTTTTGTACAAACCTTTTCACAGAAAACATATTGACACAAAAAACAAAACTAGTGTTAATAATAAAAATGAATGATGGCTGGATTCCATTTGCTTTGGTTTCAGGGTCATGGCATTTTTCCTGCTCACTCTATCATAGTTTACTTTATATAACAGAGACATTGTTAATGTTTCTGCAGTTATGACAATTCACAATATCTGAAAAAGGTCAACATCATTTTCTTATCAGTGACACTGTTGATTATTTATTTGATGTCACAAAGAAGTATTAGCATTTATTTTACTGCACTTAACAAAACAAAAGTCACGGCACCCGATGCAGAAAGATTCTATTAATGTTCATGTTCTTGTGTAAGCCTCACTAATGGATGCATCACTAATAACTAAAAATTATATTTATGTACAGTACTTGAGTAAATGTACTCATTGTAATAACATGTTACCACTGCCAATGTGACATATTTATATTTTTGTCAAACCGACAAATCAAAATCAAATATTATTTAATTCATATAAAACATAAAAAAGCATTCGCAGAAGCTGGAAACTTCTGGTTTTATCTTGTTGCTTCATAAAGGCCTGAACAGATTCAGTTCACTTAATCCTCTACTACTTAACAGTCATTGAGAATAAGTCTGTGTATTTATACTAAAATATATGATAATGTATGAAAGCCGAAGGGGAGTCCACACACACACACACACACACACACACACCTTTTCATGCTGGAATGTCTGAACTGTATTAATATGTTGGAGCTGAGAAACTTCTTCGTTTACTTCACACGTGCACGTTGACTCACAGCAAACCTCCAGGAACAAACACAAACAAATAACTGTGTTGAAGAGCTGTGACGGTCCACACCCACCAGCCCCCACCAGCCCCCACCAGCCCCCACCAGCCCCCAACAGCCACCAACAGACCCCAACAGCCCCCACCAGCCCCCACCAGACCCCAACAGCCCCCAACAGCCCCCACCAGCCCCCACCAGCCCCCACCAGCCCCCAACAGCCACCAACAGCCCCCACCAGACCCCAACAGCCCCCAATAGCCCCCACCAGCCCCCAACAGCCCCTCAGCCCCCAACAGCCCCCACCAGCCCCCACCAGCCCCCACCAGCCCCCAACAGCCACCAACAGCCCCCACCAGACCCCAACAGCCCCCAACAGCCCCCACCAGCCCCCAACAGCCCCTCAGCCCCTCAGCCCCCCAGGCCCGTCAGCCCCTCAGCCCACCGGGCCCCACCGGGCCCCTCAGCCCCCCCGGGCCCCTCAGCCCCCCGGGCCCCCCAGCCCCCCAGGCCCCCCAGCCCCCCGGGCCCCTCAGCCCACCGGGCCCCACCGAGCCCCTCAGCCCCCCAGGCCCCTCAGCCCACCGGGCCCCACCGGGCCCCTCAGCCCACCGGGCCCCACCGGGCCCCTCAGCCCCCCCGGGCCCCTCAGCCCCCCGGGCCCCTCAGCCCCTCAGCCCCCCGGGCCCCACCGGGCCCCTCAGCCCCCCGGGCCCCTCAGCCCACCGGGCCCCACCGAGCCCCTCAGCCCCCCAGGCCCCTCAGCCCACCGGGCCCCACCGAGCCCCTCAGCCCCCCAGGCCCCTCAGCCCACCGGGCCCCACCGGGCCCCTCAGCCCACCGGGCCCCACCGGGCCCCTCAGCCCCCCCGGGCCCCTCAGCCCCCCGGGCCCCTCAGCCCCTCAGCCCCCCGGGCCCCACCGGGCCCCTCAGCCCCCCGGGCCCCTCAGCCCACCGGGCCCCACCGGGCCCCTCAGCCCACACATTCCCCCACAACACTG
>NC_061517.1:360000-365000 GCF_022379125.1 Scophthalmus maximus | reverse complement strand
CTTTTTTTCGGGAAAATTCTTCTGGATGATTCTTTCTTCTGGATGATTCTTTCTTCGGGATGATTCTTCAGGATGATTCTTTCTTCAGGATGATTCTTTCTTCTGGATGATTCTTCAGGATGATTCTTTCTTCAGGATGATTCTTTCTTCTGGATGATTCTTTCTGCGGGAGGATTCTTTCTCCGGGATGATTCTTTCTTCTGGATGATTCTTTCTTCTGGAGGATTCTTTCTTCGAGAGGATTCTTTCTTCGAGAGGATTCTCTCTTCTGGATGATTCTTTCTTCTGGAGGATTCTTTCTCCGGGATTATTCTTTCTTCAGGATGATTCTTTCTTCAGGATGATACTTTCTTCAGGATGATTATTTCTTCAGGATGATACTTTCTTCTGGATGATTTCTTCAGGATGATTCTTTCTTCAGGATGATACTTTCTTCAGGATGATTATTTCTTCAGGATGATACTTTCTTCAAGATGATTCTTTCTTCGGGATGATTATTTCTTCAGGATGATACTTTCTTCAGGATGATTCTTTCTTCAGGATGTTTCTTTCTTCTGGATGATTCTTCTGGATGATTCTTTCTTCGGGAAGATTCTGTCTTCTGGATGATTTCTTCAGGATGATTCTTTCTTCAGGATGATTCTTTCTTCTGGAGGATTCTTTCTTCTGGTTGATTCTTTCTTCTGGATGATTCTTCAGGTTGATTCTTTCTTCTGGATGATTCTTCGGGATGATTCTTTCTTCTGGATGATTCTTTCTTCTGGATGATTCTTTCTTCGGGAGGATTCTCTCTTCTTATGATTCTTTCTTCTGGATGATTCTTCAGGATGAGTCTTTCTTCTGGATGATTCTTCAGGATGATTATTTCTTCTGGATGATTCTTTCTTCGGGAGGATTCTCTCTTCTTATGATTCTTTCTTCTGGATGATTCTTCAGGATGAGTCTTTCTTCTGGATGATTCTTCGGGATGATTCTTTCTTCGGGATGATTCTTTCTTGTGGGTGATTCTTCGGGATGATTCTTTCTTCTGGATGATTCTTCTGGATGATTCTTTCTTCTGGATGATTCTTCGGGATGATTCTTTCTTCTGGATGATTTTTCTGGATGATTCTTTCTTCGGGATGATTCTTTCTTCTGGGTGATTCTTCGGGATGATTCTTTCTTCTGGATGATTCTTCTGGATGATTCTTTCTTCTGGGTGATTCTTCGGGATGATTCTTTCTTCTGGATGATTCTTCGGGATGATTCTTTCTTCTGGATGATTCTTTCTCCTGGATGATTCTTCAGGATGATACTTTCTTCTGGATGATCCTTTCTTCTGGATGATTCTTCGGGATGATTCTTTCTTCTGGATGATTCTTTCTTCGGGGTGATTCTTTCTTCGGGATGATTCTTCGGGATGATTCTTTCTTCTGGATGATTCTTCTGGATGATTCTATCTTCGGGATGATTCTTTCTTCTGGATGATTCTTTCTTCTGGATGATTCTTTCTTCTGGAGGATTCTTTGGGATGATTCTTTCTTCTGGATGATTCTTTCTTCTGGATGATTCTTCGGGATGATTCTTTCTTCTGGATGATTCTTCTGGATGATTCTATCTTCGGGATGATTCTTTCTTCTGGATGATTCTTTCTTCGGGTTGATTCTTTCTTCTGGATAATTCTTTCTTCTGGATAATTATTTCTTCTGGATGATTCTTCGGGATGATTCTTTCCTCTGGATGATTCTTTCTTCTGGATGATTCTTCTGGATGATTCTTTCTTCGGGATGATTCTTTCTTCTGGATAATTATTTCTTCTGGATGATTCTTCGGGATGATTCTTTCCTCTGGATGATTATTTCTTCAGGATGATTCTTTCTTCTGGATGATTCTTTCTTCAGGATGATTATTTCTTCGGGATGATTCTTTCTTCTGGATGATTCTTCAGGAGGATTCTTTCTTCAGGATGATTATTTCTTCGGGATGATTCTTTCTTCAGGATGATTCTTTGGGATGATTCTTTCTTCGGGAGGATTCTTTCTTCTGGGTGATTATTTCTTCGGGAGGATTCTTTCTTCAGGATGATTATTTCTTCGGGATGATTCTTTCTTCAGGATGATTCTTTGGGATGATTCTTTCTTCAGGATGATTCTTTGGGATGATTCTTTCTTCGGGAGGATTCTTTCTTCTGGATGATTATTTCTTCGGGAGGATTCTTTCTTCTGGATGATTCTTCGGGGTGATTCTTTCTTCTGGATGATTCTTCAGGATGATTCTTTCTTCAGGATGATTATTTCTTCGGGATGATTCTTTGGGATGATTCTTTCTTCGGGAGGATTCTTTCTTCTGGGTGATTATTTCTTCGGGAGGATTCTTTCTTCTGGAGGATTCTTTCTTCTGGAGGATTCTTTCTTCGGGATGATTCTTTATTCGGGATGATTATTTCTTCGGGATGATTCTTCCTTCGGGATGATTCTTTCTTCGGGAGGATTCTTTCTTCGGGAGGATTCTTTCTTCGGGATGATTATTTCATCTGGAGGATTCTTTCTTCAGGATGATTATTTCTTCGGGATGATTCTTTCTTCGGGATGATTATTTCATCTGGAGGATTCTTTCTTCAGGATGATTCTTTCTTCGGGATGATTATTTCATCTGGAGGATTCTTTCTTCAGGATGATTCTTTCTTCGGGAGGATTCTTTCTTCGGGAGGATTCTTTCTTCAGAGTGATTCCTTGTGTCAGAAGAGATGAGAAAAGGCCTCTTCATGCTCCACTCAGTGGTTAATTACAGGCCTGCGGCTGCACTTTCAGTCCTCTGAGAATGAACCACCGTGCCAGATTCTCACGACACAGAAACGAAAACAACACAGACATACACTCTGCACGTGCACGCAGCCACGCACGTGTGCTCGCGCCCTTCCGAGCCCGTGGAACCAGTCAGTCCGCCCTCGGGGACGAGCCTGTCTGTCTGAGACAACTCCAGAGGAGGAAACATTTGTCCGGTCGGAGACACGGTCCTCCCGCAGGACCTGGGCCAAAGTCCTGTAGGTGAAGAGGAAGAGGAGGAGGAGGAGCGGAGTAGAGGAGGAGGAGGAAGAGGAGCGGAGTAGCGGAGGAGGAAGAGGAGGAGGAGGAGTGTGTAGAGGAGGAAGAGGAGGAGGAGGAGTGTGTAGAGGAGTAAGAGGAGGAAGAGGAGGAGGAGGAGTGTGTAGAGGGGGAAGAGGAGCGGAAGAGGAGCGGAGGAGTGTGTAGAGGAGGAAGAGGAGAGGAGGAGGAGGAAGAGGAGGAGGAGGAGTGTGTAGAGGAGGAAGAGGAGAGGAAGAGGAGCGGAGGAGCCGCCGCAGCTCAGAGTCGGTCACCGGAGGCGATGGGAGCCTCGCACTGATCCTCTCCGGCGTGACGTCATGGCCGTGGACGGTACGAAGATCTTTGTTTCTTATGTTTCATTACTTTATAAGTATTTTATTATTCATCAGACTTTTTCCTTTGAAACTTCGACTCGATGAGAATTTATCAACTTCAGGTCTCGAACGAGTTCGTGAGTCGCGGTCCGGTGACACCGGTTCTCCCGGTGACACCGGTTCTCCCGGTGAGACGTGATCCAGACTCTGTTGTAGAAACAGGCACTTCAGTCTGATCACGTGTTTCTGACACAAACAGTTATTTAATCTGTCTGATCACATTAGTATAATATTATATGAACACGATGAAGATTCATCTGCTGACGGACACTGATGACGTCACTACTGTATGGTCCAGATGATTTGATTGGAGCCTGTTTCCTCTGAACTCAGAAGCTTCTTAACTGATCATGAGTCTGATGAAGACGGTTGAACACGACCTGTATTCATACTGACCGTAGTTATTTGCTGTAATCTCTCTGTGATGTTCTCCATGGTGTTTTCTCTCTTTGTATTTTGATGATTATGATTATGATAATCTCCCTGGTGTTTCCTCTCACTGCTTCATGTTGTCGGCTGCGACCTCGAACAGGAAACTTCTTGTTTTCTGTTTGTCAGAAATGTTCTTGTGTCTTCAACAGAAGCTTGAATCTTCAGTTCAGATCAGATCAGGTGAAATATGTTACATGAAGCAGGTGAGTGAGATGTTAGTTCATGAAGGGTTTTTATTTTTCTGTCAGTTTGTCTGAGTTAGTTTATTTATATAAGACTTTATATTTGTCTACGAGACAGTTTCCTCCCGTAGACGTGAGGAAGAAAACACGTTTGACAAATGGTTTGAATCATCTGTGATCGTCAGTGAACGTTTCAGCTTCATCCTGAGGCAGAAACAGTTTCACCTCAAAGAGAGAAAGATGAGTTTTTATTCATAATAATGTGATGCTGCTGCTGCTGCTCTGCCTTGATGATCTGGGCTCTGATTGGCTGCTCCGCTCAGCCGGAGACGTGGAACGACAGAGAGAAACCAAAGACTCTTTCATCTCTTCAACCCATCTGTGGTTCTGTCCTCTCTCACATTCTCTCAGTCTTGAGATGGCTTATTGGAAATGCACTTTGACGCAGACACACACACACACCTACACACCTACACACACACACACACACCTACACACACACACACACACACACACACACACACACACACACACCTACACACACACACACACACACACACACACAGACACACACACACACACACACACACACACACACACAGACACACACACACACACACACACACACCTACACACACACACAGACACACACACACACAGACACACACACCTACACACCTAAACACACACACAGACACACACACCTACACACACACACACCCACACACACACACACACACACACACACACACACCTACACACACACACAGACACACACACACCTACACACACACACACACAGACACACACACCTACACACCTAAACACACACACAGACACACACACCTACACACACACACACACACACACACACACACACACACACCTACACACACACACACCTACACACACACACAGACACACACACACACACACACACACACACA
>NC_061517.1:347500-355000 GCF_022379125.1 Scophthalmus maximus | reverse complement strand
TTTTTTTTTATACTCAAATGTGAATCACGTGGAATCTACCCTGCGTCCAGTGGAGTGACATCATGAATGATGATATTAAGGCTGAAGTTGGAGTCTGTTCCTTCACATGATGATCTGACGTCATCTGTTTATTGATCTGTGATTGATGACAGCACTGATCCCGTCTCACTCTCTGCCTGTCTGTCTCTCTCCTGGGAACTTTTTTAATGTGAGAAAAAAAGGACAAATAAATGTAACAAACATCAACGCCTTTATTATTATTATCTTTATTATAATAACTATTACAATTATTATTTTGATTATTATAATTATTATTATAATAACTATTACAATTATTATTTTGATTATTATTATAATTATAATAATAATCATTATTATTATTATGTTATTATTGTTATAATTATGATTATGTTATTATGTATTTATTTTTGCTAATTCCCTTTTGGGGATCAGACCTGTTTATATACAGTCTATGGCTCAGACGCGAGAGCATCTACATGAACTACATTACCCACAATCCCACAGCAGCGTTCAGAAGAACTCGTCCATGGCGTCAACCGGCCGGTGCCAGTGTCGGCTCCGAGGTCGCAGGATCACCATGGAAACGGAGAGCGGGACCAGACCGTCGTCCCGCTCCGACAGGTACATGATCAGTTCCTCTGACGATGACTTCATGTATCGATGAATGAATGTATGAATTCTGCAGCAGCGTCTGTGGATGATGATGATGATGATGATGATGATGACTCCTCTCCTCACCGCAAGGAGAATACTCTCTCATGTCAATCACACTCATTCTGTGTAAATATGTTTTATTAATATGAATGTACAGTAGCGACATGTCGGCGGATGTAGATTCATCAGATGCGTCACGGAGGTTTTCAGAAGCAGGTGAGCAGCTGATGTTGACCCACTTCTTGCGTCACAGACCAGAGAATAAACCTCGAATATATATTTTTATTTATATATATAATATTTATTAATACAATGTTAATATAAACATAAATATTTTCTGATTGTCGTTTGTCTGCTTTTTAAAATATTCTTCTATAAATCTTGTTCTTTACTTTTAGAATGACCATCAAATATTTGAAATAGTGTATATTTTTTAAACTGCATAAATGTTGGATTTTAAACTATTAACTGAGATACTTAAGTTTAAATATAATATGCTATAAAAATATTCCATTAGAAATAAATGTCCAACAGAACTTGTTCCTGTCAGATCATAATTATTGTTGATGCATTAACATGTAATCAGTTCTCTCATATTATGGTGTAGATACTGTAAGTCATTTATAACTGTTTATATAATAAAGCATCATCTGATCACAGGTTTTGTCTGTAAACTAGTGGACGTGTAGAAGTGTCAAGAAGCAGAAACTGTAAAGTGCTCAGAGCGACCGACTGTACGTACAGTAGTGAACTGCTCGGGACTTGTTAGTCAGGACAGTTGTAGACTTACAACTTACAACTGAAAAGATGGAGGCTGTTTGACAACACAAGTCATCATGTGTCTTCTTGAGAGCAGGAACAGTTCACTGAGTCTGAAAGGATTCATAGAATCATAATCATATTTTGGTAAAAGCTCAGTAGTTTAAGGAACAGTTTATAACTTCATATACTGAATGAGAAGAAAAAGAAAACTCCTGTTGGCTTCTGGGAAACTTTGATGGACAGTTTCTTCAGCTGTATCTCTTGTTATGATATTATATATATTGGCCTGTATCGTGTGTGTGTGTGTGGATCAGATCAGGGAGCAGAGAGGACGGAACAGATGAAGACGTCCGTCCTCTTGTTGATTACAGGAGCGTCTATTAATACCTGTCACTGTTCGATCGTCCCGGAGCGTTCGACTTCCAGCTGCTGGTCGCGGCGCTCCGGAAGTTGAAGCAGGAAAAGAGCGTGAAGATCCCGGTGTACGACTTCACCACGCACGGGCGGCACAAAGACTGGGTCAGTGTGAGAAGAGTTGTGAACGTTGGAGGTCGAATGAGAACGTGCAGAAGCAAACAGCTGCATTCAGTTCTCCTCTGTGAACAAGTTTCATCTCATCAGACTCTTCTCTCTCCTCTTTGTGCAGAAGAATGTTTATGGGGCCAGTGTGATTATATTTGAAGGGATTATGTCTTTGGCGGACAAAGAGCTCCTCCAGGTGAGCCGGCGTGTTTGTCTCTGTGAAGCCTCGTGTGACGCTCAGTCATCGTCAGGTAACGTCTGACCTCTGACCTCTTCACGCCTGCAGCTCCTGGACATGAAGATCTTCGTGGACTCGGACATCCGGCTGGTCCGCCGGCTGCGCAGGGACATCACGGAGCGCCGGCGGGACATCGAAGGCGTCATCAAGCAGTACAACAAGTTCGTGAAGCCGGCGTTTGAGCAGTTCATCGAGCCGGCCATGAGGCTCGCGGACATCGTGGTGCCGAGAGGTGACTTTCCTGCACAGAACAAACAGAAACATCTCAGAGTGTTTTCATTTGATTTTTCGCCTCCACAGGAACATGGTGGCCATCGATCTGATCGTGCAGCATGTTCACAGCCAGCTGGAGGAGGTGAGAGACTGTACACTGACTGTACAGAGACGGTGGCGCCACCGAGTGTCGGAAAGATGTAACATACAGAAAGAAGGAGAAACATCAGCATCAGTTATTGCTCCTGTTACAAACCTGGTGATAAACAATGTTTTGATTCAATAGCAAATTATCAATAGTAAATTCAGAATTTTAAGAAAAATTCTACTTTAAGAAAACTAAGATTTGGGGTTTTCAATAAAAAAAATATAGATAATCAGCAGCTTCTCCTTTGAAATCCTTTGTTGTCTTCTGACACCTGTTACCTATTGCTTCCTGAATTTCCCAACTTGGAATCAATAAAGTATCCATCTATCCATCTATCTATCCATCTATCATCCATCTATCTATCGTCTATCTATCCATCCATCTATCCATCTATCTATCGTCTATCTATCCATCTATCTATCGTCTATCTATCCATCTATCCATCTATCTATCGTCTATCTATCTATCTATCTATCATCCATCTATCTATCGTCTATCTATCCATCCATCTATCCATCTATCTATCGTCTATCTATCCATCTATCTATCGTCTATCTATCTATCTATCTATCATCCATCTATCTATCGTCTATCTATCCATCTATCTATCCATCTATCTATCCATCTATCATCCATCTATCTATCGTCTATCTATCCATCTATCTATCCATCTATCATCCATCTATCTATCGTCTATCTATCCATCTATCTATCGTCTATCTATCCATCTATCATCCATCTATCTATCGTCTATCTATCCATCTATCAACTATCCATCTATCCATCTATCTATCTCTCTATCTATCCATCTATCTATCTCTATCTATCCATCGTCTATCTATCTCTCTATCTATCCATCTATCTATCTCTATCTATCTATCTATCTATCTATCCATCTATCTATCTCTCTATCTATCTATCCATCCATCTATCATCTATCCATCTATCTCTCTATCTATCCATCTATCTCTCTATCTATCCATCGTCTATCTATCCATCTATCTATCTCTCTATCTATCCATCTATCTCTCTATCTATCTATCCATCCATCTATCTATCTCTATCTATCTATCTATCTATCTATCCATCTATCTATCTCTCTATCTATCTATCCATCCATCTATCCATCGTCTATCTATCCATCTATCTATCTATCCATCGTCTATCTATCCATCTATCTATCTCTCTATCTATCCATCTATCTCTCTATCTATCTATCCATCCATCTATCTATCTATCCATCCATCTATCATCTATCCATCTATCTCTCTATCTATCCATCAATCTATCTATCTATCTATCTATCCATCTATCTATCTCTCTATCTATCCATCTATCTCTCTATCTATCTATCCATCCATCTATCTATCTATCCATCCATCTATCATCTATCCATCTATCTCTCTATCTATCCATCAATCTATCTATCTATCTATCTATCCATCTATCTATCTCTCTATCTATCCATCTATCTATCTCTCTATCTATCCATCTATCTATCTATCCATCTATCTATCTATTTATCTATCTATCCATCCATCTATCTATCATTCTATTTATCTATCTATCCATCCATCTATCTATCATTCTATCATTCTATCATTCTATCTAATGTAACTGTCGTCCTCTTCATGCAGCGTGAGCTCAGCGTCAGGTACGACGACACCTTCACCTTCACTCTCTCTGGTTTGTTCAGTGACTTGTTTTCCGTCGTGTTAAAGTCGACACAGTAACAGATTGAGACGTGTGACGTGAACTTCCTGTGCTCGGCCGCAGGGCGCTTCTGGCCTCCGCTCAGCAGACGCACGCGCTGCCGCAGACGCTCAGCGTGTTGGCGAGCTCGCCGCAGGTCGGAGGTCTTCACACCATCATCAGGTACTGACGGAGGCTCCGAGTCCGAGCTACAGACGACAGCAAGCTGTGAGTTCTGAAGATGTCATTATGCTCTTCTACCGCAGGAACAAAGAAACCAGTCGAGACAAGTTCATCTTCTACTCAAAGAGATTAATGCGACTTCTCATAGAACACGCGCTCACGTTTCTGCCTTCACAGGTACTTCAGTCAAAAAGTTAACCAGAACAAGAACAATCAACATCCAGAGGCTCCAGTTGCTTCAGCTGACGTGTCTGATGACGTGTCTGATGACGTGTCTGATGACGTGACTGATGACGTGACGTGTCTGATGACGTGTCTGATGACGTGACGTGTCTGATGACGTGACGTGTCTGTTGACGTGTCTGATGACGTGTCTGATGACGTGACGTGTCTGATGACGTGTCTGATGACGTGTCTGATGACGTGTCTGATGACGTGACTGATGACGTGTCTGATGACGTGTCTGATGACGTGTCTGATGACGTGTCTGATGACGTGACGTGTCTGATGACGTGTCTGATGACGTGTCTGATGACGTGTCTGATGACGTGACTGATGACGTGTCTGATGACGTGTCTGATGACGTGTCTGATGACGTGACTGATGACGTGACTGATGACGTGTCTGATGACATGTCTGATGACGTGTCTGATGACGTGTCTGATGACGTGACTGATGACGTGTCTGATGACGTGACTGATGACGTGTCTGATGACATGTCTGATGACGTGTCTGATGACGTGTATGATGACGTGACTGATGACGTGTCTGATGACGTGTCTGATGCAGCTTCCAACAATGTGACGGATCACTGTGATGTCGCAAGCAAAGTTCAAGTCTCTGCAAGCTTCAACCAAAAGTCTTTATTTGTTATTAATGTGCTTCAGTAATAAAACTGTCAGTTTGAGGAGAATGTCGACGTAGTGATACAGTTGATACTTGTTGTATATACGACACTACGGTTTATAATCATGTATAGATGCAGACACACTTGTTGTGTCTTGGTTGATGCAGTGTGTTGATTGTCTCTCGTGTGTGTGTGTGTGTGTGTGTGTGTGTGTGTGTGTGTGTGTGTGGACCAGCCATGTGCGGTCCAGACGCCTCAGGGCCACGAGTACGAGGGTGGTGGTGACGACGGCCGAGCGGTGAGTGACTCGGCTTGTTAACATCCTCGTGTCCTCATGGTTCGTGTCATCGTGTCTCTCGTGTCCTCAGATCACCGGCGTCTCCGTCCTGCGGGCGGGAGAGACCATGGAGCCCGCCCTCAGGGCCGTGTGCAAAGACGTCCGCATCGGCAAGATCTTCATCCAGACCAACCTGGACTCGGGCGAACCGGAGGTGGGTCAATATTATATCGTTGCATATCTTCACCTCGACTTCACGTCCTCAACATGATTATTATGTCTGATATTATCTGACACTGTAAGAAGAATCACATCAGACGTGTTTTTTTCCTCCTTTGTTTTCTTTTCTTTTTTAATTCTTCCACATGATGTGTGTCTCCGTGGTAACTACCTTTCCTGATTCTGTAACCATGGTAACCCGTCTCCTCCTCCTCTCCGGCGTCGCCAGCTGCATTACCTGCGTCTGCCCAAAGACATCATCGAAGACCATGTCATCGTGATGGACAGCACGGTGTCCACCGGCGCCGCCGCCATGATGGCAGTACGAGTCCTGTTGGTGGGTCAGATTCATAATTCATAATTCTACAGTTGGATCCTTCACGTCTTTGTCAGCTGCTTCACACGTACTGATTATCCTCCTGTGTGTGTGTGTGCGTGCGTGTGCGTGAGAGCAGGATCACGAGGTGCAGGAGGAGAAGATCATGTTGGTGTCGCTGCTGATGGCCGAGCTCGGGGTTCACTCGGTGGCCTACGCCTTCCCCAAGGTGAAGATCATCACCACGGCCGTGGACAAGAGTCTGGACGATTATCTTCACGTGATCCCTGGAATCGGTATGAAGACGACAAACACACACTCACTGTTTTTATAAGCGTGATGAAAAGTCGGAGTTCACACACTTTGTTCAGAGGAGAACTTGTTTGTTGTCGTCGACCTTTTGAAGAACTTGGTGATTTTCAGGTGTTTCAGTTTTGTGCAGGAAATAAAAATAGTCCCAAGATCTTTGCAGCAGATAAAAGATGATAAACATCTGTTTTTCACGCTGACAGATTTCATTTCTAGTCCCAGCAGATTCTAATTTTATGCTCGTGTCACTTTAGATTTGAAGCGAACTTTTCCTCTCGATCACTAAACTGTAAAAGAGACCAGACGTTCAGAAGACTGTTCACTGTGAATCACTGACACACTCATACACACTCTGTGTGTCTTCAGGGGACTTTGGGACCAACGGGTCTGAGAGCTGCAGCGACGAGGACCAGGAGCAGCGTCTGTGAGTCCGAGGATACAAACTGTAACAGGCCTTTTCACTCAATGTGTCGCTTTTATATCCGTGAGCGACGGATGCGTCTCGGTCAAGACGGAGAGTTCATCATGAATATTTTCACTCCAGGGAAACGGTCCCATCGCCTCCGATGCGACGACAATATGATCATACATTGAATCATTTCACTGGGTTGCACCAGTTGTTCTTAGGAAGTAAGAGGTAGAAACTCACCAAATGATTAAAGTGGAAATCGACCAGACGTTTAACTGCAGGTCATTTGTTCACATGTGATGGTTACAGTTGTTTCCTGCTCTGACAGAATCCAGGCTGCTGCAGGGAGTTAGCAACGATGCTAACGCTGACGCTAGTTAACGCTCGGAGCCAGAAAACGAAGGAGGAGCTTCAGTGAACAAGCTGTTTACAACAGAGCAGACAGTCACACCACCTGGAACCACTAGGGGGCACCACAGTTGTCTGTTACAGCTTCGAGCTGAAGCGAACATGAATATTCACAATGAGATCAGACTGAAGACGTAACGTTGATGACGCTTCGTTTGAACAGCTGGTGCAACGTACTCATGGAAATGTTCTTATTCAAATGAATTCATACTTTACGTGGCTCCAAAGCATTTTCTTAACGAGCTGTAATTAACTCACATCCAACGTAGAACAGAAATATAA
>NC_061517.1:332500-337500 GCF_022379125.1 Scophthalmus maximus | reverse complement strand
GGA
The DNA here is from genome assembly GCF_022379125.1 of Scophthalmus maximus. Taxonomy (NCBI): domain Eukaryota; kingdom Metazoa; phylum Chordata; class Actinopteri; order Pleuronectiformes; family Scophthalmidae; genus Scophthalmus; species Scophthalmus maximus. Next base: position 337,497 of record NC_061517.1, on the reverse strand, counting down.
TGGATGGTGGATGGATGGATGATGGATGGATGGATGATGTTGGATGATATTGGTCACATTGGGTGGATGATGAATGATGGATGGATGATGGATGGATGATGGATCGATGGATGATGGATGATGGATGATGGCTGATGGATGGTGGATGGATGATGGATGGATGATGGATCGATGGATGATGGATGATGGATGATGGCTGATGGATGGTGGATGGATGGGTGATGGATGTATGGATGAGGAATGGATGGATGATGGATGATGGATGATGGCTGATGGCTGATGGATGGTGGATGGATGATGGATAGTGGATGGATGATGGATGGGTGATGGATGGTGGATGATGGATGGATGATAGTGGTCACAGTGGATGGATGGATGGTGGATAGATGGATGATGGATAGATGGATGATGTTGGATAATATTGGTCACATTGGGTGGATGATGAATGATGGATGGATGATTGATGATGGATGGATGATGGATGGATGGATGATGATCGATGGATGATGGATGGATGGATGGATGGATGGCTGCAGCAATGATAAAAATTGATCAGGTTAAAATTACTAAAAATATAATTTTACAGCTTTAACACATTCCAGTTTCCTCTCATGTTTAATGAAGTATCAGATCCATCAGATCATCAGATCATCAGATCATCAGATCATCAGATCCATCAGATCATCAGATCCATCAGATCATCACATCCATCAGATCATCATATCATCAGATCCATCACATCCATCAGATCATCAGATCATCAGATCATCAGATCAGATCATGAGATCCATCAGATCATCAGATCAGATCAGGAGATCCATCAGATCATCAGATCATCAGATCAGATCATGAGATCCATCAGATCATCAGATCAGATCAGGAGATCCATCAGATCATCAGATCATCAGATCATCAGATCCATCAGATCCATCAGATCATCAGATCATCAGATCCATCAGATCCATCACATCCATCAGATCATCAGATCCATCAGATCATCAGATCATCAGATCATCAGATCATCAGATCCATCAGATCATCAGATCAGATCATCAGATCATCAGATCCATCAGATCATCAGATCCATCACATCCATCAGATCATCAGATCATCAGATCCATCAGATCCATCAGATCATCAGATCCATCAGATCCATCAGATCCATCAAATCATCAGATCCATCAGGAAAATGACAGATCAGCTGTTGACTTGGATCCAATCTCATCAATCAAAAGCTTTTTAATGGTAAAAGTATATTTATGACTGGCGACACATTTAACCAATGAATCCTCATCAGATCATATTTTACAGGCAACACTGACAAAACATAATTATATCAAACACATACTAATGTCATAATTCCTGCAAACATAAAGAATTTGTGTGTTTTTCTGATGAGGCCACGAAGTGAAACACGACATTATGGTTGAATGCAGATAGAAAGAAATATTTTAACATCTTATAGAAATGTTCTACATTTGCATATTTACATGTATGTTGATTATTAATATGAGTGGAGCTGCAGCCAGCGGCCGATCTGCTCCGGTCTGGATCAACCACCTGGGAGCAGGAACCTCACCCTCCTTGTGTGCGAGTGTGTGTGTGAGTGTGTGTGTGTGTGTGTGTGAGTGTGTGTGTGTGTGTGTGTGTCTGTGAGTGTGTGTGTGTGTGTGTGTGTGTGTGAGTGTTTGTGTGAGAGGGAGAGGGGTGGAGTGTGTGTGTGTGGGGGGGGGGGGGTTGCTATTGTGTGAGAATGTGAATTAGGTCAAATGTTTGCTGGCAACAAGCTGAACGTGAGAGAAGCTGCAGCCTCAGAGACGAACAGCGTCACGTCATTAAACATTATAATAAACATTATTAATCTGAATCGATCTGGTCACATGATTCAAGAGGCTTTATCGAGCAGCTGAGACAAAAACAGAATCCTCAGCATCACGTTGTTTTTTAGTAATTCATCCTTCATTGAAATGAAGGAAGTGAGACTCTCGACCGAGCTGGACGATCTGTGGCTCATCAATCACCCAGTCAGGGTGACGGCTCGGCTCGCCTCGGCTCGGCTCGGCTCGGCGGCCCGCTCCGGCCCGCTCCGGTCCGGTGCAGCGTCCCAGTGCCGCGCCTCTGGGCCCCGACACCTCGGGCTGCAGTGACGCTGGAGACAACAGGTTACTACCGGACACAGGGTGTGAACGGGGGGGGGGGCGACGCAGAGAGCTGTGATCACCTCTGTCCTCCAGATTGAGGATGTAAAGGATGTTGTGTCCCTGAGGTCAGCCCCCCCCCTCCCCAATTTATTATATGATGGGGGGGCTGCACACGTCAACGGAAGCTCTAACGTTAATGGTCTTTATGTTCAGTCTGTTACGCAGGAGAACCGCTCGACCGGACGCGTCCTGCGCCTCCAGCTCGTCACGTCACATGAGTTCTGTGATGGATCCGTTCATTTGGGGGTTTAACCCCCTCGCCCCCCCCCCCCCCCCCCCAATAAAAGGGGGTGATGCAGTGTCTGAGGTGGGCGCGCACGTGTCAGTGCTAGAAACGGGCTGAACACAAAGGAACCAGCGACTCGTCTCCTGCATCAACACACGATGTTCAGTGCGCGTGAAGCTTATCGAGCAGAATCTATCGGCACATATGAACGACCCACCCCCCCCCCCCCCGAGCCCGGTGCTCTGCGGTGTCGCCTCCCGGTTCTCCCTCACTCACTCAGAGATCTGTGGAGCATCTTCCTCCTCCTCCTCCTCCTCAGCGTTCTGCCTCCACACGGACCACGAGCCGCTGCCCGCGCGCATAATCGATCACCGGCGACACCTCGTCGTTGCTGTCGGTCTTCGCCGAGCGGGACTGCAGCATGTCGCAATGTGGCGTCCGTGAGCGTCCGACCCGTCCGCGCTCCGGCACCGGAGAGTCGACGCGTCCTGGTTCCGCCCGGTTCCTCCGCGGTCCCTCAAGCTCCGTCCATCCCGCCGCGCGTCCCCTCGGCTCCGCTCGGTGCTTCCATGTGACACGCGCAGAGCCGGAGACCCCCGTTATCTCCTGTCTCCGGAGTCTAGCGCCACCCCTCGGTGAGACGAGGACCTGCCGGAGGATTCATCCAGTTTCAGCCTCCAGTGAAACTCAGAGAAACGTCAACACACGAAACAGTTTATGCTTTATGATTCATTTTGATCCGTGACGAGTTCAGTCAACAGGTCAAACTGTTTGTTCTTCTGACCACGTGAGAGGGGTCAAAGTGAATTTGGCTTCAAAACAAGATCACGTGACCTCTGACCTGTGACCCGTGACCTGTAGAACCTTCGTCCTTTTCTCTTCGAACCTTGAAACTCTCTCACACCTTCACATCCTCCGTCACCGGCTCCACCTGCTCCACCTGCTGGTGTGTTGGAGCATCGCGGAGGACGAACCACCTATCAGGCTGCAGACGACCGTGTTGCTGTATGAGGGTCGATCCGTGCCCAACCCGCCGGCTGTGGTATGACGTGTTATTAGTGACGTGTTATTAGTGACGTGTTATTAGTGACGTGTTATTAGTGATGTGTTATTAGTGACGTGTTATTAGTGATGTGTTATTAGTGATGTGTTATTAGTGATGTGTTATTAGTGATGTGTTATTAGTGACATGTTATTAGTGACGTGTTATTAGTGATGTGTTATTAGTGACGTGTTATTAGTGATGTGTTATTAGTGACGTGTTATTAGTGATGTGTTATTAGTAACGTGTTATTAGTGACGTGTATTAGTAACGTGTTATTAGTGATGTGTTATTAGTGATGTGTTATTAGTGATGTGTTATTAGTGATGTGTTATTAGTGATGTGTTATTAGTGATGTGTTATTAGTGACATGTTATTAGTGATGTGTTATTAGTGATGTGTTATTAGTGACGTGTTATTAGTGATGTGTTATTAGTGACACGTTATTAGTGATGTGTTATTAGTGATGTGTTATTAGTGATGTGTTATTAGTGACGTGTTATTAGTGACGTGTTATTAGTGATGTGTTATTAGTGACTTGTTATTAGTGATGTGTTATTAGTGACACGTTATTAGTGATGTGTTATTAGTGATGTGTTATTAGTGACGTGTTATTAGTGATGTGTTATTAGTGATGTGTTATTAGTGATGTGTTATTAGTGACGTGTTATTAGTGATGTGTTATTAGTGACGTGTTATTAGTGATGTGTTATTAGTGATGTGTTATTAGTGACGTGTTATTAGTGACGTGTTATTAGTGATGTGTTATTAGTGATGTGTTATTAGTGATGTGTTATTAGTGATGTGTTATTAGTGATGTGTTATTAGTGACGTGTTATTAGTGACGTGTTATTAGTGACGTGTTATTAGTGACGTGTTATTAGTGATGTGTTATTAGTGACACGTTATTAGTGACGTGTTATTAGTGATGTGTTATTAGTGATGTGTTATTAGTGATGTGTTATAAGTGACACGTTATTAGTGATGTGTTATTAGTGATGTGTTATTAGTGACACGTTATTAGTGATGTGTTATTAGTGACTTGTTATTAGTGATGTGTTATTAGTGACGTGTTATTAGTGATGTGTTATTAGTGATGTGTTATTAGTGATGTGTTATTAGTGACACGTTATAAGTGTTGTGTTATTAGTGATGTGTTATTAGTGACATGTTATTAGTGATGTGTTATTAGTGACACGTTATAAGTGTTGTGTTATTAGTGATGTGTTATTAGTGACATGTTATTAGTGACACGTTATTAGTGACACGTTATTAGTGATGTGTTATTAGTGATGTGTTATAAGTGATGTGTTATTAGTGACACGTTATTAGTGATGTGTTATTAGTGATGTGTTATTAATGATGTGTTATTAGTGATGTGTTATTAGTGATGTGTTATTAGTGACATGTTATTAGTGACATGTTATTAGTGACATGTTATTAGTGATGTGTTATTAGTGATGTGTTATTAGTGACGTGTTATTAGTGATGTGTTATTAGTGATGTGTTATTAGTGACGTGTTATTAG
>NC_061517.1:315000-327500 GCF_022379125.1 Scophthalmus maximus | reverse complement strand
TACGCCCCATCCATCGGGTTTCCTTACCCCCTGAGTGAAGCTCCCTGGTCCACGGGGGGCGACCCCCCGATCCCCTACCTGACGCCCTACGCCCCCCTCAACAATGGAGACCATCACTTCATGCACGACACGGTGTTCGGGCAGCCGAGCGGCCTCAGCAGCAGCATCTACCCCCACAGGTTTAACTTCTTCCCTGAGAACCCGGCATTCTCCGCCTGGGGCACCAGCGGCTCTCAGGGCCAGCAGACTCAGAACTCCGCCTACGGGGGCAGTTACAGTTACCCCCCCAGCTCGCTCGGCGGCACCCTGGTCCCGGACGGGCAGACGGGTTTCCATAGCGACACCCTGAGCAAGGCGCCGGGGATGAACAGTTTGGAGCAAGGCATGCTGGGGCTGAAAATAGGCGGGGACGTGACGGGAAGCGGCTCGGGCGTTAAGAGCGCCGGCTCGGTGATCGGCGGAGGTGGAAGTGTCGCTGCGGCTGCCACAGGCAACGGCGGCACGCCGATCGGAATGCCTGTTCCCAAACCGACTTCGTGGGCGGCGATCGCGAGTAAACCTGCGAAGCTGCAGCAACAGAACAAGACCAAGAACAAACCGGGCATGGCGATCGGCGGAGTTCTGCCGCCGCCGCCCGTCAAACACAACATGGACATTGACACGTGGGATAATAAAGGGCCTGCGAACAAGATGGCCGCCCCTCTGCCCCCCCACCACCATCACCACCATCACCACCACCAGCAGCACCAGCCACAGCTCCACCCCCACGCCCCCAGTCTCCTCCCCCCCCTGCAGCAGTCCCTGCAGTCGGCCCAGTCCCTGGTGCAGCAGATGACCATGCAGGGTCCGCCGCCGCAGTCGTACCAGAACCACGGCTCTGCTCCGACACCGCAGACCCGCTGGGTCGCCCCGCGCAACCGCAACTTGTGCTACGGCGGCGGGAGCCTGGACAGCAGCGGCTCCTCCAATGGGGGTGGTGTCGGTAACGGGGGCGGGGGGTGCGGCGGTCTGCTCCCCGAGCCGGGCTCAGAATCCCACCCGGTGCTGGACAAGCTGCGAGCGTCTCACAGCTACAACCCCAAGGAGTTCGACTGGAGCCTGAAGAACGGCCGCGTGTTCATCATCAAGAGCTACAGCGAGGACGACATCCACCGCTCCATCAAGTACTCCATCTGGTGCAGCACGGAGCACGGCAACAAGCGGCTGGACTCGGCCTTCAGAACCATGAACTCCAAAGGTCCCGTCTACTTGCTGTTCAGCGTCAACGGCAGCGGCCACTTCTGCGGCGTGGCCGAGATGCGCTCGCCCGTGGACTACGGCACGAGCGCCGGCGTCTGGGCGCAGGACAAGTGGAAGGGCAAGTTCGACGTGGTGTGGCTGTTCGTGAAGGACGTTCCCAACAGTCAGCTGCGACACATCCGCCTGGAGAACAACGACAACAAGCCCGTCACCAACTCGCGCGACACGCAGGAGGTTCCTCTGGAAAAGGCCAAGCAGGTTCTGAAGATCATCGCCCAGTTCAAACACTCCACCTCCATCTTCGACGACTTCTCCCACTACGAGAAGAAGCAGGAGGAGGAGGAGGTGGTGAGGAAGGTGAGAGGCTCCATTCACACCAAACATCCTCCTCTTCATCGATCAGTCGTTTGGTTCATGAAACGATGAAACACGTTGATCGTGTTTCTCAACATGTTTTGTTTTGTTCACACCAAAGATTTTCAGTTTACTGTCACAGAGGAGCAAAAAACCCCAGAAAATATGAAAAAATTTAAGAAGCTGAAATCAGAGAATCATGACTTTTTTTTCATAAAAGCTACTTGATCCATTCATCGATTATTAAAATAGTTGGGGATTAATTTAGTGCTTGATTACTAATCGATTAACGGTTGCAGCTCTGATGTAATATATTATTTAACTATTTACTATGTTACTTTAGTACAGTTTTCCACAGAACCAGATGTAAAGAAGGTTTTATTAATATCAATATCAATAATGATGATAATATTGAAATGTTTGTATGAGTCATCGATTTGAAATGAGTGGGAACGTTTTAAGACTGTTTTATTAAAAGTGATGAGATTTGTATTTATGTGACTTTTTTACAGAGTTATGATCCTGCTCCAATTCCGAACCGATCCAGAATCGATCAGGTAAAAAGTCTGTTATCATCTTCCTCTTCATCTTCCTCCTCGAGCAGAGGTGTGGTGTGGCTGAAATGAGAATATTAATATTCATATTTTAATAATAGTATCATATAAGTTATTTTGTAACCTGCTGAAATGATCATAATAATATTCCTGTGTAACGTTGATTTATGTTTTTGTTTCCGTCCTCAGGATCGTCAGAAGTGACGTCGTCGCCTCATGAAGCTCGAACTCGTTGAATCAGATTTAAGATAAAAACACTCGGACATGTTCTATTTAATTTAGTCGACTCACGTCTCGCTCCACCGGTCAAATCGCTTCAATAATCTATATTTTTCTTGTTTTTCTGTATGTTCTTTTAGCCTTATTAAATTTCTCTATCGCGACCCCTGACCTTTGATTCTTAACTAAATATTAATATCTGCATGTCGTCAACATGCTGCTGATATTCACTTTGTGGTTTGTGTGTTGGACAAATGTTGTGCAAAAGTGCTTGTATTGGTTCCATCTTTCATGAGTGATTTATAATATCTGAAGATCATGACGTTTCTGTTTGTGACAATATGAAGCATTAATGTTGGAAACATGTCAACAGATTATATTTGACCATGAAGGTCAAGAATATTTCTGTTCTGTTACTGAACGTTTCCAACTGGAGCTTCAGGGTCGTTTCCTCTCGTTCTTATTTAAAGGATGAAAATAGAAATATTCAGATTATGATCCATCAGCTGATCTGTGGACGAACCTCTGGAGGACATGTAGCATGTTCTGCTTTTCAAACTCAAACCTTCTTTTCTCTTTGTCTTTTCTTTCTTAACATCATGATAATCTTTTTCATCATCTTCATGAATCATGGCTATAACCTTCTCACGTCTCATCCCCAGAACAATGTAAGCTTTAATGTTCCGCCATCGCCTCAAAATGTTTAACTGTAGCATCATACTTAACGGTTTATCGTCACGTGTATGAAACACCAGAGTGAAGTTTGTGTTATGGTAAATGTTTGTGACTCTTTCTTTTGACTTGCTGTATCGTGTGTGCGTGCGTGTGAACGAAGCGATCAGAGTTTTTCTGTGGAGCGATCAGAGTTATGTCACCGTATTGGAATATAGAAAATTTATGCAAAACAAAGTTTCAAGTTGCCCCTGAATGAAATATCCGTTGTATCAGAGGTCACTGTCACATTCTTAGATTTGATCATATTCATTATTAAAGAAATACTTATCTGTTGTTTGTATTTTTATTGTTATATTTATTATTGATTTTGTAAACAATCAGGGCTTCACATCCTGAACGTTACAGGTTTGATTTGAACCATGAAATTTAACCCGTTTCATTTTTAAGAGAAATTATTATTTTTGTGAAAATGTGAAAATGAGTCTGTAGTTTTTGTTTCAACACAACACTTGTTTTAACACCATATTCCTGAAAGGTTTAAAATCATTAAATAATTTCCATTTTTAATTATTCATTTTAAAATAATAATATTTAGAGTTTCAAGATGAGTCTGATTTAGTTTTTACAGTTTTAACTATCGACACAAACTGAACTTTTATTTATTTCAGTTGTATGAACTGAACTGGATCTCAGCATCACATCAAATACGTGACACTGAATTATTGTTAACGTCATGTGACCTGCAGCTGACATGAAGTGAATATTTGACTATGGAAATCAAAGGCTCTTCATTAAATACTATACAGTTAACAACATTTGTAGGATTCAGTTCACATCCAGCAGACGTTTCTCCACAGACAACAGAACAAAAACATGCCTGCAATATTCACGTTCCTTCGTTTTCCAGAGTCAACGTCTTTCATAAATCAAAGTGTGGTTCAGACGACGGTGATGGAGCTGGAGGCGTCCAGGTCGACGCGCCGAGCGTCTCCGAACAAGACGAAGATCACGAGACCCGAGGTGTTGACGAGGCTGACGAGGGAGAACATGGACGTCCACGACAGAGTGACCTCGATCAGGTACCCCGACAACGAGACCAGCAACAGACCTGCACGACACCGGGACAACAGGAATATTATATCATATATATATATAGAAATAGTCTTGTTCCAGATTTAGACATTTCCTGCAGATCATTATCAAACATCTTGGATATTTACCCATGAAAGCTCCCAACATGTTCATGAAACCTGTTGCAGAGAAGGAAAACAGAGGAGACGGTGAAATGACAAATGATCAAATGACAAATGATCAAATGATAAATGTTTTTAGAGTTTTATGAAAGTGATTCTCACCGTACAGAGCTCCAGCACACGACGGAGCCAGATCATGGACGTTCACCGAGACGCCGCTGAAACAATGAAACTCAGTCACATCAACATATAAATAAACATAAATCTGCTTTATGATTTATACCATAACATGAGACTGGTTTTATTGTCATAAGAGAACAAAAAGATGCAAACCAACATTGTACAGTTAAATATTTTGTGTCATAGAGCTTCAGCTCAACAAGCCACAGTGTTGAACTCATTATGAATATTAAACATTAAACTGTTCTTTACTATGAGTTACACTAATGTTCTGTCATAGATGTGAATTAATCTGCTGTAGCCTGAGTTCAGATACTTAATGGTGGAAAATGAAAAATGTAAGAAGCTTTATGGATGTTTTTTTAATACAATCTGGTGATATAAATATATTACTATCAAATATATATTTTCACTCATCAGTATCAGTGGTGAGTCGAGGTTATGACAGTTTGATTGACACGTACCAGCTAGTGAAGGTGGACAAACCCACCGCGACGGAAACAAACGTCACTGCAGAGGTGAACGAAGTGAACGCTCCTCCGGACAGAAGCATGATGAACAGACTGGACCCGCCCATCGCCAACAGCTGAGGAGAGACACACGTGAGTCCAGAACCAGAACCAGAACCTGGACCTGGATCTGGACCTGACTCAGAGCCGTCATAAAAACAAATACGAGGCATGATATTATTGAGATTGGTAAATTCTGAAACTCATTCTGTTCCTGTGTTATTGTGGTGTCAGAACAATTGGAAAATGTATCATTTAAATATTTTTTTTGTTTGGTAGATTCTCATCATTCATAATGTAATATTGTCTCTAATCCCTGGGATTTAAAACGTCACGACGATTGTCGTCACATGTTTGAGACGTGGAAAAATGACATTACACATGAGTTACTGTACGTATCAGGACGAGACTAACACTTCACTGTCTCAACTGTATACTGGATACACTTACAATCACAACAGCTTGTTAATACTCACCTGCATTATCTTTCTCACAGTCGATAGTTCATATCCTCCTGAAAACAACAACATGATTGGTGTTGTAATGGTAACATACTGTAACAAAACAATAATGAGACTTATTTCACACCATGTTTTTTGAGGTAGTCGGACATGTATCCTCCACCGAGCGCTGAAGGAATCGCAACAAGCCACGGGATCACGTTGTAGACGGAACCCTGCATGAGCAGATACGTCGGGAGAAGAGGAACCGGTTCAGACGGAATTCAAACAATGTGCTCGACTCAGAGACGGAGGAGGACACGATACCGTAGCGTCGGGGAAGGACTCCTTGAAGTACGTCGGCAGCCATGACAGTAACGTGTTGGACGTGCTGGCGGTGCACATGTGAGCAAAGACCATCGCCCTGGAGACAGGGGAGGGGGGGGGGGTCAGGCTGAAACACTGGTTGTAGGGTTAGGGTTGTACGGTAAAGGGCTAGGGTTACCCTGTCGTGTGATGTACAGTAAAGTGACAGTGAAAGTTAAAGGTCAGAATCTGTACCAGACCGGCGGCTTCTGAAGCAGTCTGATCCAGTGAGACAAGTTCCACTGGGAGAAGTTACTGTCTCCACTGAGACTCTCCAGCTGGCGGGGGGACACTTCACCTGAGACAGACATGACATCATAATGTACATCATACATGACATCATACTCGACATCATACATGACATCATACTGTACATCATACATGACATCATACATGACATCATCATGTTATGTTTTTGTATATCATAATGTTGAGAGTAAAGTGTAAATGTCGAGGATAACGTATACATGTCTAAATATCGAGGATAAAGTATAAATGTATAAATGTCGAGGATAAAGTATAAATGTATAAATGTCGAGGATAAAGTCTAAAGGTGTAAATGTTGATGATAAAGTCTCAAGGTCTAAATGTTGATGATAAAGTCTAAAGGTCTAAATGTTGATGATAAAGTCTAAAGGTCTAAATGTTGATGATAAAGTCTAAAGGTCTAAATGTTGATGATAAAGTCTAAAGGTCTAAATGTTGATGATAAAGTCTAAAGGTCTAAATGATGATAAAGTCTAAAGGTCTAAATGATGATAAAGTCTAAAGGTCTAAATGTTGATGATAAAGTCTAAAGGTCTAAATGTTGATGATAAAGTCTAAAGGTCTAAATGTTGATGATAAAGTCTAAAGGTCTAAATGTTGATGATAAAGTCTAAAGGTCTAAATGTTGATGATAAAGTCTAAAGGTCTAATGTTGATGATAAAGTCTAAAGGTCTAAATGTTGATGATAAAGTCTAAAGGTCTAAATGTTGATGATAAAGTATAAAGGTGTAAATGTTGATGATAAAGTCTAAAGGTGTAAATGTTGATGATAAAGTCTAAAGGTCTAAATGTTGATGATAAAGTCTAAAGGTCTAAATGTTGATGATAAAGTCTAAAGGTCTAATGTTGATAAAGTCTAAAGGTCTAAATGTTGATGATAAAGTCTAAAGGTCTAAATGATGATAAAGTCTAAAAGTGTAAATGTTGATCATAAAGTCTAAAGGTCTAAATGTTGATGATAAAGTCTAAAGGTCTAAATGATGATAAAGTCTAAAGGTCTAAATGATGATAAAGTCTAAAGGTCTAAATGATGATAAAGTCTAAAGGTCTAAATGTTGATGATAAAGTCTAAAGGTCTAAATGATGATAAAGTCTAAAGGTCTAAATGTTGATGATAACATATAAATGTCTGAATATCAAGGATAAAGTATACATGTATAAATGTTGAGGATAAAGTATAAATGACGATGATAAAGTATAAATGTCTAAATGTTGAGGATAAAGTCCAAATGTTGAGGATAAGTATAAATGTTGAGGATAAAGTATGAATGTCAACATTTTCAAGATATTTTGTAGAAGAAGACATGTTGTTATTAGTTTGATAAATTCTTAAAAATTCAACTTTAATCTTGACATTTTTACTTTATTCTCCACATTTCGACTTTTTTCTTATGCCTGGCCCTCATACTCTTCCATAGTGGTCAACAACCTTTGTTCAAGTTAATATTCAAGAATATGTTTAGTTACTGTACCTTTTAAAAAACACTGCCAGACCAGCAGAGCCCACAGCCACGACAGGAAGCCTGTGAAGTAGAACATGCTCTCCCAGCCGTACCGGTCCAGCATAATGGAACCCATCCCACCTGCCATCAGCGTCCTGACGGAGCAAACAGAGAGAGTGTGTGTGTGTGTGTGTGTGTGTGTGGGTGGGTGGCAGCTCGGCCAATCAGGGGCAAATGCTTTGTCCCCAGTCAGAGAAAGATTCAGTTCAGTTGGTTACGTTGAATCTCCAGGAAATGACCTGTGACAACGTGTGTGTGTGTGTGTGTGTGTGTGTGTGAGAGTGTGTGTGACTGTGTGTGTGTGTGTGTGAGAGTGTGTGTGTGAGTGTGTGCGTGTGTGTGTGTGAGAGTGCGGTGAGTGTGTGTGAGTGTGTGTGAGTGCGTTTGTGTGTGTGAGTGTGTGTGTGTGTGTGTGTGTGTGTGAGTGAGAGTGTGTGTGACTGTGTGTGTGTGTGTGTGAGAGTGTGTGTGTGAGTGTGTGCGTGTGTGTGTGTGAGAGTGCGTGTGTGTGTGTGAGTGTGTGTGAGAGTGTGTGTGAGTGTGTGTGAGAGTGTGTGTGTGTGTGTGTGTGTGAGTAATATACCCAAGATAGGTAGCACTGTGCATGGTGCTCATTAAAAAGCCTCGCTCTCCTTCCACGACGCGCTGAGCACAGATACTTGCCAGAGATGGAAAGAAAACACCTGCAGACACGATGAGACGCTGACATCATCCATCAACTCTCATCAACTAAATCTGTCCTTTTTTAAAAATAGATTAATTCAACTCATTTTTCAAGCACAAATGTCGACCATTTTCTATTCGACTCTCTTTCACTGCTTTTCTCTGTTTCATGTTCAAATTAAAACAGAATATTCTTGATTGTGAAAAACAATATTGTGGGAAAATGTTTCCTCACAGGATCAGTGATTAATAAATGATTCGAGAAATTCTTCAGTTCATTCTTCAGTTCTTACAGAATTTAATGCAGAACAACATTATATTATTTAAAGGAAGAGTTTGAAATTCTGAGAAACGTGCATATTCATGTTTTGATATCATGCACTCGTGTGTGTGGTGTATATGAAATAAGAAGAATAAAAAGATATGGATACAGTGTGATTGACAGCTGATACTGTCCAACAGCTGCAGGTCGCAGGTGTCAAAAATCCCAAACGGACGTTGACATCATGTGGTTGATACTGTGACTGTTGGACAGAGGGAGGCTGACAATCACTGCTCATCACATCATATCAGTTTCTGCATCTTCCTCTAACTTGACAAGTGAATAAAAAATGTGAACTGTTCAGGCGCTCACCTTGCAGCAGGCCCATGAGGAACCGGGCCGTGGTCATGAGGGCGAGGGTGTGGGATCCGAGCTGAGCCACCAGAGGCGTCAGCGCTGTGATCAGAGCCCACGTGGCGACAGAGACGAGCAGGACGCGCTCTCCTCCCACTCTGACATCACAACATCACAGAGTCACATCACAGAACTGTCAATGTCCACGTTCTGTACCGGCCTTATTACTCACTTGTCACTGGCGTGTCCCCCCAGGATCTGAGTGAAGCAGTAGCCCCAGAAGAATCCGCCCAGAACCAGTCCAGAGTCGATCTTGTTCCACTGAAAAGCCGCGGCCATTGACACGGCACAGATGGGCACGGCCATCCGGGCACAGTACAGCAGGCAGGTGCCGAGGAACAGCATCAGGATCCATCTCCGAGCCAAAGGTCTACGAGCACCAAGATGGAGAGAGAGTCACGTACGACCTCACTGTACTTTACTTACTGTAACTGTGACAACTGAAGATGATCAGATGGAGGAAGAAAACCAGGGCCCAGTCGTTCAATGTCATCTGGATTATTATGATCCGTATTTGACAATGTTATGTTTTGCTATCCAGGATCACGTCATCCAGACAACCTGCGTCACGGTTTTTCAAAGCAACATTGGATTCGATCCAATGATCCTGATCCAGATACAAACGTTTCAAGATTATCAAATCTGGGTTACCAGTGTTTTCAATGGGACTACGAACTGTGTCACACTGGAGGCCACTGTTACCATGTGAACAACTCAGTGTCTTGATATAGAAACAGAAAACTTTCCATTTAATGTCTTTGAAACGACAAATTAAAAATCAAATCAAAAGTTTGAAGTCTGTCTTTGTTTGCTGTAGCTGTGTGACAGTTTGTTCCTCAGATGAATCTGTTCTGCTCTTTCTGGTTCTCGTTCATGACGTTCAGATTATTGTATTATAATTAATATAAAGTGAAGAATTTGATTCATTTTGTTTGATCGTTACAGTACTGAAACTTAAACTTCTTCATCACTGTAACGTTAAAAATTCAGGTGTGAAATATGAATAAATGTAATTTACCACACGATATGAATTGCACTACAGTTTGTTGCCGACATCCTGTCTGAATCCACCCGTCTGCTGGGATCAGAATAATCCAGATTTTTTCCAAATCCTAGCAAAAAGTTTTCAACAATTCAAACTGAGGGTTTGATCCGGATCAAAACCAAGATTGGATTACGTGATCTGATCCAAATCCATAGTCCGAACTCCAGTGGGATAACTTTTGAACAACCGGGCCCAGAGTCTGACCTACACGAGTCTTACCTCGGCCACAGGTTCTGGTGTTTGGACCCGTCAGAACATCCCTTCACAGAGTAGATGTTTGGTTTGTCGCTCCAGACGTCTGCGCCCGTGTGCTCGTCAGCCATCAGACGACAGCGAGCTCCTCTGAAATGTGTCTGCTGCTCTGAGCCGAGCTCGGCTTCACCTCGTGTCCCCGGGCCACAGGCAGAACGAGTCCGACTTGTTGGAACAAAACTCAAGAGAAACTGGTTGTGATTTGTAAACTGAAAGTGCTGCTCTGATTGGGCCTCACGAGAGAAACTGTCCCCGGATCCACACAATGAAAACCAGCTCTTTACGGTTCAAAAGTTTTCTTTATTTTAATAATTATAAATCTGATCTTAAAAATGTTGAATAATAAAAGGGGGTGAGTTCTCTGGGTCTATACATGATGCAACCTAAAGACATGATGATGGACAGTAGCAGCAAGTAGTTTTTTTTAAATATAGAAAAGTAACTCAACCAAACAAAACTTTACATGTACATGCAGTTTTAAAAGTGACCAACCAGTTCACTGCGTTTGATCAATTATCAAAACAAAGCCAGTGAAAAAAATAATAACATCAAAAAAACCTTCTGGAACCTGTCACTCACTCTTCAACGTCTCTGTCTGTGTGGAACCTGCAGTCACAACATTATCACAACATTATCACAACATTATCACAACATTATCACAACATTATCACAACCTCCCCCTCCACCTCCAATGTGAAAACAACCGCAGCCCTGCGGGGGCGGGGCTTACGGGGGGGTGTCTGTAATCCAGCTGTCAGTCAGGACTGTAGACTGTATATAATCAAGTCAGGACCTGCCTCACGTCCTCACACACATTTCAAATGATATTTGTACAAGGAGGAAGTTCGTCCCATTGAAACACTGTAAAAGGTGCAATCGTCAAATTCCAAACATCACACTAAATAAAATTTGTATAATATTATATTAATTAATAATAATTATGTTACATTAATAAAGCGTATATGTTTTCCTTTAATTGAAAAATATCCACATTTTGTTTAGAAATTTAGATGTGAATTATGGTTCTGTGACTGTATCTGATCCTCACACACGACGACATCATCACATTCTTTCATTCATCAGAATAATTGGCGAGAAATAAATGATACAAGTGACTTTAGTAAAAGAATAGAATATAAAACAGAAATCTGAATTTCATCTCAAACTCCAGGATCAGTATTCAAACAGAATCATTCTGTCACTTTGCAAACACAGTAATTTACAGTTCACACGAGTGGAGTCATTTGATTCATACAGTTTGTTTCCACACGTGTTACCTATCGGCCACACGTCACGGGCTCCTCGATGGTTCCCGTGCTCAGGTCCGTCATCTTCGGATACTTCAGCTTCTTCTGGTCGAGCTCGTTCTGCGCCCACAGCAGCATCTTCAGCAGTTTCGCCAGTTTGGGCGTCGACTGCCTGTTTTCATAGTCCAGCACGGCCTGGTTCACCTCGCTCCACACCTGAGCACCGACACATTCACCGTGTTCTTACATACCATAATCCATTAATCCAGAAAAAAATCATCCACAGATTAATCGTTAAAGGAAAATAATCGTTAGTTGCAGCCATACTTTAATGCACCGAGGTGTTTTATCGTCTGCTGCATTATATTCAGATGTAAGGAGGAAAATAAAATTAGAAACATCTCTCATAATATAATTAATTCCAGCACAACACAGAACCTGAAGCTCATACAAAGCTTAGAGTTATCAAATAAAGACACTGTACTGTAATATGATGCAGATGAAACGTTACAGTGATTTTCTTTTCCCCTCGGTTTGGACCGAACCAGATCTGCGTCTGTGTCAGATCTGTTGAGTGACACTGAACAACGACTGGTTCCGACCTTTTGCCGCTGCATCATGTTGAGCAGGTCTCCGAAGGGCGAGTCCTCAGGGTTGTCGAAGGCCAGAAGGGCGAGCGTCCTCTCCATCTCCGTCAGACACTCGCGGCTCTCCTCCCCCTGCTCAGCCAGTTGTGTCTGAGCGAACTCCAGTGCCGACTCCGTCTCTCTGAGTCGGATCAGCTCGATCAAGTGTTGCTGCTGCAACGAGCACAAAGAGCCGACGATGAACTTTGAAGAATCTCGTCCATCATTTGGAAAGGAAACGGAAAATAACCTGACGCCTTATTCTCGCTGCTGCTCAGAGAGTACGCCTTCTGTCCACTGACAGTGTCCGTTCACTAACGTACCTGCAGGTGAAAGTACAGGTATCTGTTGGTGTCCAGCAGCTCCGGGTGGAGGCTGTTGATGAGTGCGATGGCTTCCTGTATCTGTCCCTTCAGGATCATCTCTCTGATCTTGATCCTCTCGTCCAGAGAGTCCAGGTCCATGCTCGGCTCGATGCCAGACTCCATCCGG
>NC_061517.1:307500-312500 GCF_022379125.1 Scophthalmus maximus | reverse complement strand
GGCCCAGAGGTCAGAGGGCCCAGAGGTCAGAGAGCCCGAGAGTCAGAGGGCCCAGAGGTCAGAGGGCCCGGGAGGTCAGAGGGCCCAGAGGTCAGAGGGCCCAGAGGTCAGAGGGCCCAGAGGTCAGAGGGCCCGAGAGGTCAGAGGGCCCAGAGGTCAGAGGGCCCAGAGGTCAGAGAGCCCGAGAGGTCAGAGAGGCCGAGAGGTCAGAGAGCCCGAGAGTCAGAGGGCCCAGAGGTCAGAGGGCCCGAGAGGTCAGAGGGCCCAGAGGTCAGAGGGCCTGGGAGGTCAGAGGGCCCAGAGGTCAGAGGGCCCAGAGGTCAGAGGGCCCCAGAGGTCAGATGGCCCGAGAGGTCAGAGGTCAGAGGGCCCGAGAGGTCAGAGGGCCCGAGAGGACAGAGGGCCCGAGAGGTCAGAGGGCCCAGAGGTCAGAGGGCCCGAGAGGTCAGAGGGCCCGGGAGGTCAGAGGGCCCCGGAGGTCAGAGGGCCCGAGAGGTCAGAGGGCCCCAGAGGTCAGAGGGCCCCAGAGGTCAGAGGGCCCAGAGGTCAGAGGGCCCGAGAGGACAGAGGGCCCAGAGGTCAGAGAGCCTGAGGTGTCGAGAGGCGCCTGCACCAGGATCTGGTTTTAATTAGTTTCTTTTCTGTTACAACTAACGGCACATGTACGATTGTGGTTATGATTAATGTACAGTTAGTTTTAGTTCTTTAATATAGAGGGGTGATATATATTGTGAAGATATATACAGTACAACATTACAAAACTTCACAAGATTGTGCAAACGACAAGAAAAAAATGTGCAACACAAATGTCTGCATTTTTATTGACAAATAGAGTAAACAGAAGAGGATCGGCGACTAAACTGAAACTGAACCAAGAATATAATATCACTTGAATATACTTCAGTTTATTGAGTGACTGTGTATTTGAGGGAGAATGATCATGTGAGTGTTGCTATGGCTACATGATGCACAATCATTTGTAGGTGGAGGATTGAATGAATGACTTGACATGAATAGGCTAAAAACATTAATAATGACTGTATGTAAAGGGTGTGGTGACTTTGTGCTTCTATAAATCTACAACTGGAACCGAGTGCGGGAGAAGAATCTGACATCTGCTCTTATCATCCTCACACCTCAGGGGTAGACTGTCGACTGTCACACTCTCAAAGGGAAGGTGAGATGTTGGGTTATTATTGGTTATGGTTATAGGGTTGAATCATCTTCCCAGTATTATAGTAAAGGTAAAGAAAAGGGACCATGACTTGTAACAGAGTTTAGTTCCCATGAATCTGTTCAGGTCCACTACTGTATATATATATACTGTATATATATACAGTGGTGAACAGATCGAGACTCCCAGTGATTTAAAAGGAGCAGTTGAAATTCGTTTAGGCTGATTGGTTTCTTGCAGAGTGTTGCAGAGGAAGATCAATACAACTGAGTCAGCTGCCTGTTAGCTTAGCTTAGCATAAACATAGAAACAGAAGCTACACTAAGAGAATCTTTGGTTCTGGTCCAGATGCAAACTGGATCTGCACCGTGTCGGTCCATTGAACACCGGCCAGGGAAACTGAATCTCACAGGAACGTTGATTTAAGTCTGTTGAGGTTTCATCACATCAGAGTGATCTTAAGACCTGTTTTGTGATATGAATATATAATAAAAACATAATCATAAACATAATAATGATCTGTTATTGTTAATGCAAAATGATTCCCGTGCTTAAGAGCGTTGCCTTCGCATCCAGCATCTTCTCCCATCTTCTTCTTCATCATCATCATCATCATCGTCATCCCAGCCCGTTCGTGCACGCGCACGTCGGGTCGCCATGGGGGCTGGGCAGGGGGCGGAGTCAGTGCGCTGCTGCAGCTGTCCATGGTTGTGTGCTGGAGCCAGAGAGATGCGGCCATAGTCACTCTACACTCTCCAAACATCTCGACCTGAAGGACCGCTGGTTCTGCTGCTGCGCACCGGAGCCCAGAGAAAGGTGAGAGTCCCCGTGCGCGTCGAGCGTCCGCGTCTCCTCCTCCAGACTCCGACTCTCGTCCGTGAACATTAGTGCTGACGATCATGTCTCATCCTCGGCCTCGCATCAGGAGCAGGCCGGGGAGCGAACCAACATGGAGGCTGCGCGCTATCGCCGCGCTGCTGCTGCTGCTGCTGGTGATGAGGATGAGGATGATGAGGATGATGAGGATGAGGAGGATGAGGAGGATGAGGATGAGGATGCTTGACAGAGATTATTGTCCTTGCGTCGCGCTCACAGTCTCATCCTCGTCCAGACTCTGTGCGTCGGGATGCGGCTCAGAGATGCTTCATGCGCACTTGTCACATCAGGTCGTTTTGCGGTGAAAATGTAGAAATGCGCTTCACAGGCTGCAGCAGAACCGCGGCTCTTCACCGCGTCGATGGATTTATTCATTTGTATTTTTTTTTACTTGCGGCATGAATCCGCTGAGCCTCGCTCCTGCAGCAGCAGCCTGACGTGTGTGTGAGTGAGGTTCTGCAGGATCAGGTCACTTTCTGTACAATCTGATATCATTGACATATTCCCACATGAACCACGTTCAGGACCTGTGATGGACCTGGAGCAGCTGTTGCCTCTGGTCATGAGATGTGATGTGTGTCATGATCCACTGTGTGTCTGTGTCCAGCCCCCGGACGTGAGGCATCATGGCTGAACATCAGAGGCAGCGCTCTCTGTCCACCGCCGGAGACTCTCTGTACCTGGTGCTGGGAGTTGAGAAAGTGGCCACGTCTGACGACATCAAGAGATCGTACAGGTGAGCTCCTCCTCTGTCACGTACAGTAGCCTCGTCCTCACGTGATGAATGTGAATGTGACGGTGTCTGTTGGTCCTCACAGGAAGCTGGCGCTGAAGTTCCACCCTGACAAGAACCCTGACAACCCGGAGGCGGCAGACAAGTTCAAGGAGATAAACAACGCCCACGCGATTCTGAACGACCCCACCAAGCGTAATATCTACGACAAGTACGGTTCTCTGGGACTGTACGTCGCCGAGCAGTTTGGAGAAGAGAACGTTAACACTTACTTTGTCCTGTCGAGCTGGTGGGCGAAGGTAAGAGCGAGGAAACACCTGCACCCTCCACTGTTCACTCTTCTTCTTCTCATCCTTCTCACCTGTTGTTGCCTCCTCCCTTCAGGCCCTGTTTGTTTTCTGCGGCTTGGCCACCGGCTGCTACTTCTGCTGCTGCCTGTGCTGCTGCTGTAACTGCTGCTGTGGAAAGTGTAAACCTCGGCCTCGCGAGGGCCAGGACCCGGACTTCTACGTGTCCCCCGAGGACCTGGAGGCTCAGCTGCAGTCCGACGAGCGAGGTACGACCGGACGACCGGACGACCGGCGCCGTCGGGAAGCCACGAGGCTCCAATCAAACACTGACCATGTTGTTTCTCTGTGTCCCACCAGAGGCGGGCGGTGATCCCATCGTGCTGCAGCCGTCAGCGACAGAGACGACCCAGCTCACGGCGGACGGACACCACTCCTACCACACCGACACCGGCTTCAACTAACCTCGGTCCCGTCGCTCCCGGGCCGCGGTCCCGCCGGCTCTCCCTGCTCCACCTCCGTGAGGCGACGCCTCGGAGAGGAGCCACGTGGAGGAGAGGGAGACGAGAGCGTGGCCCCTGAGAGGAACTGATGAGGTCACTTCCCCCGACAACCCTCCCTGATTGGTCCGCCTACTTATTTACCCCAGTAAGAAAAGAAAAGAGAAACAACCAAATGGTTTGAGTTTTAATTCTTCTTTTTGTATTTCTTGGCCTTTGACCTCTCCCCCCCCACCCCCACCCCCACGCTTTGCATCACAGTGTCGCATGAACTGTTTAAACATGTCTCCAAAATGTTCCCTTCATCTTCTGCATCATCTTTTCTTTGCAAGACTCATAATGTCGGTGCGTACGTGCAATATGTTGATATGAGTACAGTTCACCGGGAGGAGGAGGAGGTAAAGTTTACGTGATGATGAGGAAGAGGAGGAGGAGGAGGAGTTAAAGTTTACGTGATGATGAGGAAGAGGAGGAGGAGGAGGAGGAGAAGGAGGACGAAGAGGAGGAGGAGGAGGTTAAGTTTACGTGATGAGGAGGAGGAGGAAGAGGAGGTAAAGTTTACGTGATGATGCTCCGCGGCTCAGGGAGCAGCTGACAGATGTTTGTTGATCAGGTGATGTTGATTTATGATCCATGATGTTTCAGTGGAAAACGTCGCCTGTCAATCATCAGTACAGTTTGTCTGATTCACTGTCAATCATCAGGTTTTCATTTGCAGACAGATTCTTCTGCTGTAGTTATTTATTGATCTGTATTGTCTTTATTGATCTGTTCTGCCACAGTTTGATTTCATTGACGACGTTTCCTCTTTCCTGCAGCACATGACAATTATTACCAAGGTAACTTTTTTTTTTTTGAATCATAATTTCATTTCTTTTTGACATATTGTGATCTGTAGAAATGTTGATGTTGGATTCATAAATTAGAAGCATACAATTTTAAATCAATCTCATGTGAAACATTGATGATGAACAATTTTAATAATAATTTTTTTTAGAGGATTAAATTAGATTTTTTTCCCCTTGTTTGATAAAGCCTCTCAGTTATTATATGATTATTGGAATCATATGCAGAGTTGCTTCTCTTTTTTGTTTTGTCAAAAGTATTTTTAAGACATCAACTCATTGAACATGATAATTGTTCCCTTATTGATTTTGTGCTCCACGATCCGACTGAGCCTGATCAGAAATTATGATATTTTGATGTTTATTATTTCTGAACTGACTCACAAGACTCCAGATGTTTAATACTCCTGAATTTCCATAAATTGCCATAAACATCTCTGTCAGTTTCATCTCTGCTCATGTTTTGATGGTTCATACTCGGTGAAGCTCGCGTCGCCCTCGGCTCTTAACGGTATGGATGTTGACCTGTTGACCTCTGTGGCCCCTGTATGATTATGATGTTTTCTGTGACCCTTATGAAACATA
>NC_061517.1:277500-302500 GCF_022379125.1 Scophthalmus maximus | reverse complement strand
TTCAGATATCTCACTGCCTCAGCCACTCTGGACGACATCAGCCACTCCAGTGTGTGAGTCGTCATATTCTAATAGACTATAACACGTTGTGTCGTCGTGTCACGTTGCAGCTGTTTCCCTGCGTCCGTCCCGTGTTCGTAACATAAACAGAATCTATTCTTAGAAACCAGTGATGGGATTTTCATGGACAAAGAGGATCGGTTCCTCGATAATGAGCTCACGGCCTCAACGGGCTCAGAGCAGAAGCTTTAACGGGACCAACCTGGAGCAGCGTACCTGTAGCTGTACCTGAACCTGTACCTGTAATCTCTGACTATATGTGCTTGTTGTTAACTGATTAATATCTCATGTCCTTCTCCGTCCTCCTTCAGGTACGTGAGGACACGAGACAATCTGTCTCACGCTGGTCAGGTGACGTCGGCTGCGCTGTCCAATGTGGGCGTGGCCTTCACCAGGAGACTGGCAGAGATGAGGTGACCTCAGAACAAACCTTAATTCCTCCCTCCTAATTTCTTTTGTACCTGTAGGCAACTTGAATTAATATGCAGATTTGTGCAGCTCATCATTTTTATTAGTGTCCTCTGAATTAATCCAATGAACAAAACTTTTTCATAAGTTTCTCTTTACCTGCAACGTATCACGTAGCAATTTGAACCTATTGGATCAAAGTGTTGATCAGTGTTACCTCATTAATATGCTAATGTAGCAGATCAGTTGATCAGGTTATTATTGAAGCCACAGTCGGACCACGGCCTCCATGTTCTGTAAAGTCTGAGTAGAACTTCTCTCCGAGGTCGAAGCCTCCGTCGTGTGCAGCAGCAGTAATCTGATCACAGCAGTTAAGTCTGTTGTTGTTCTCATGCAGAAGCTGTGTGACGTTATCTCTGTGTGTGTGTGTGTGTGTGTGTGTGTGTGTGTGTGTGTGTGTGTGTGTGTCCACAGAGCTCTTCCTCTCCCCGGTCCACCACGGTAAGACTCAGGCTCACAGGTGTCGGCACCACGACACCAGAAACATCTGTTTCCTCCATGAATTCATATTCAGTTATTTCATAAAAGGGACTTTTATATTGATAATATATTAATGTGTAAACTGTATGAAACAACTGGTGGATTCATTCATAAGACAATGGACCATAAAGTGACATCATTTAATTTCATTTTGAATTGTTGATTAATCATTTTTATCAATTTCAAATATTTCTGATAAAATCACTTTCAAATTTATTATTACTGACACAATAATTAAAAAGCACTAATTGTACCTGTACACCATAGTTATATAACAACAACAACGATGATGATGATGATGATGATTATAATAATAATAATAATAATAACACATCAGACAAGAGATGTAACTGGATGATTCAAATCACTATTAATATTTCTCATGATTGAATTTACATGAAAAAAAAATGTTGAACCGATCAGATGTTTGATTTATGAGTTTTTTGTACTTGTCATATTTAACCCTCACGTTCTCCGTCCGTCCCTCAGCAGCCTGAGTCACACTGTCAGTGTCCCGACCATGAGGTAAAACTACACTGATCCATGATCTGTAAAGTCTTTAGATTTTTTGCGGGTCATTAAAATACAGTATGACAGCTGGTAATGAATGTTGACATTTCTCTGCAGACACTCGTCTACGTTCAAGTCTCTGGAGGAGATGGTCGTCAGCGTGAAGGTGAGTTTTCACACAGAAGACGTTGACAGTTTTCTGACGTTGGAGCTTTGACCACCTGTTTGTTGTGCGTCTCTTCAGGACAAGGTGACGAACAATGGAGACGCGTCCGGGTTCCAGCGACGATCCTCTCGACACAACGCGTCATGAGATCACAAACGACCACAAATTATTTTTCATACCTTGTAAAGTTAAGCAACAATGTGATTTGTTATTTCTCACTGTGAGTTATTACAGAATGACAAGTACAATGTATTAATATTTCATGTTTAACTTACTCTAACCTTAAAAATATTTTACTACTTAATATTTCAGCAAGTTTCATAAATGGTATGACTGTTGTATTACAGTTTGTAAATACAAGTATTTTTGTACGTCTGTGATTTTGTAGTTAAAGTCAATTGAATGTTGTTTTGGCTTTTTGTCATAATTTGTCGGCGAAAGTCAATTTAATTAACTAAAATCATTACTCCAGAATAATTCTTCAGTCCAGACAGTTTGTTAATAAACCTGAAGTACAGTCAGTGGAAGCTGTATTAGATAATACAACCACCAGGTGGCGCTAGAGACATCAACATATGAAACTTTTAACATCGTTGTTAATATTGATATCTGTAGAAATCGAGTCTGTGATAAAGTCACTGTCAGATCCTACAGGTGATTAAAAAAATAGTTCCCTGATAACTGAAGTCATCTACAGGATCATGATGATCATCTCTTCATATGAGATAATAACTGGCTCAGATCTATCAAAATCATTGTTTCATTTGAACATTAAGGACAGTTTATTACAGAGGGAGATTTTTGGGCAAAAAGTTCTATCACTCCAAAAATGGTGGTGTTCGAGGCGGTTGACCTCTACTCGTCAGGTCGGTGGTTCGATCTCCAGCTCCTCCCCTATTTTAACAGCAGCAGGACCCTGGACCCCACGTGGAGGAGATATCTGGGTGAGGAAGAGGAGGAGGTATGTGGGTGAGGAGGAAGAGGAAGAGGAGGAGGTATGTGGGTGAGGAGGAGGAGGAAGAGGAGGAGGTATGTGGGTGAGGAGGAGGAGGAAGAGGAAGTATCTGGTCAAGGAAGAGGAAGAGGAGGAGGTATGTGGGTGAGGAGGAGGAGGAAGAGGAGGAGGTATGTGGAGGAAGAGGAGGAGGTATGTGGGTGAGGAGGAGGAGGAAGAGGAAGTATCTGGTCAAGGAAGAGGAAGAGGAGGAGGTATGTGGGTGAGGAGGAGGAGGAAGAGGAGGAGGTATGTGGGTGAGGAGGAAGAGGAAGAGGAGGAGGTATGTGGGTGAGGAGGAGGAGGAGGAGGAAGAGGAGGAGGTATGTGGGTGAGGAGGAGGAGGAGGAAGAGGAGGAGGTATGTGGGTGAGGAGGAGGAGGAGGAGGAAGAGGAGGAGGTATGTGGGTGAGGAGGAGGAAGAGGAGGAGGTATGTGGGTGAGGAGGAGGAAGAGGAGGAAGAGGAGGAGGTATGTGGGTGAGGAGGAGAAAGAGGAGGAAGAGGAGGAGGTATGTGGGTGAGGAGGAGAAAGAGGAGGAGGAAGAGGAGGAGGTATGTGGGTGAGGAGGAGAAAGAGGAGGAAGAGGAGGAGGTATGTGGGTGAGGAGGAGAAAGAGGAGGAAGAGGAGGAGGTATGTGGGTGAGGAGGAGAAAGAGGAGGAAGAGGAGGAGGTATGTGGGTGAGAGGTGAAAATGTCTCCTGTCATTTCCCAAAATACCCTGAACAATAAAGGCGTCTCTATGAACTCAGACCAACACGTGAGTCCTTCAGGGAACCAGCCTCTCTGTCGGTGTCTCCGTGTCCGTGTTCCTGTTAGGGTTAGTCCCCGCCCCCGCCCCCGCCCCCGTCCAGCACAGATCCTATAAAAGCTTCTTCCTGCTGCTGCGTCCTGACAGTCTGTCCTCACATGGGCCATCGGAACCACCTGCTCCTCTTCACCTGCAGCCCGACGCACCTGCTGACGTCAGCACGACCCTAACCTCACAGGTAGGTCGTCACTTCTATCACTTCTGTCCTCATCACGAAATACAAAGGTGTGTGTGTGTGTGTGTGTGTGTGTGTGTGTATGTGTGTGTGTGTGTGTGTGTGTGTGTGTGTGTGCGCTCGCTCACATGTCAGCTCTTTATCTGGGACGTGTGTTCATCTGCTCCTTCAAATCCACAAAGCTGTTGTTGACCTGCTGTTAATCTTCACAGCCTCCAACCGGTTCTGTCAAAACATTAATACATGTGTATTAGTACACGTGTATTAATACACATTGATACACCTGGAACTTAAATTGCAAGAAAAGTTAAATCTATGAAACTAAAGTAAAAATATATACATGTGTGTACTATTTAAAGATATGTGCAATCGGTTCAGGTGGAAAACATATAATGTGCATTTTTGCATATTTCCTTATATTCAACACATTTAACTACAGTTATAAGTTTTTGTTCAGAGTCGACCGTGATTCTCTGAGCAGAACAAACATGTCGTCCACTGCAGCAATACTTCAGCCTGTTGCCTCCACACACACACAGACACACACACACACACACACACACACACACACAGTTTATTTGAGTCATGGGAAACGAGATTCCTCGAAGCAGCTGCTCAGTGAAGAAGTGGAGCAGAGGGCGATGAGTGACAGCTGCTCTGTGAACGTTCTCACTTCGTGCCTCATGAACACTGAAGCTCCTGGAAAATGCTTTTGAAAATATCAAATGAAAGAAATGAAATGATGGTGAATAGTTTTTCCATTTTAAACCCAAACAAATATCTGTTTCCCTCCGTCTCTCGTCCAGGTTTCCATATTCCATCTCGAGGTCGAGAAAATGGCAGCGATTCCATCCAGTGGCTCGCTCATCGCCACCCACGACTACTACAGAAGTGAGTCAGACTATGTATACATATATTTATATATATAAATATATATATATTTTGTACTCTTTTGAGAAAATGGCCAAAATAGCAGATGACATATCTGTAGTCTGTGAATGTCTGTGATATGATGTGATGTGAAGTGATATGATGTGATATGATATGATGTGATGTGATGTGATGTGATGTGATGTGATGTGATGTGATGTGATGTGATGTGATGTGATATGATGTGATATGATGTGATATGATGTGATATGATGTGATGTGATGTGATATGATGATATGTGATGTGATGTGATGTGATGTGATGTGATGTGATGTGATGTGAAGTGATGTGATGTGATGTGATGTGATGTGATGTGATGTGATATGATGTGATATGATGTGATATGATGTGATATGATGTGATATGATGTGATATGATGTGATGTGATGTGATGTGAAGTGATATGATGTGATATGATGTGATATGAAGTGATATGATGTGATATGATGTGATGTGATGTGATGTGATATGAAGTGATATGATGTGATATGATGTGATGTGAAGTGATATGATGCCATATGATGAATGTATTTGTTCCAGGACGCATCGGCTCCACGTCCAGCAACAGCTCGTGTGGCAGTGCGGAGTTCAGCGGTGAGGTCATCCCTCACCACCCAGGTACAGTATGGACATGATGAGTCATATGAACGTGTGATGGCACCAGAACAAAACCTTTGACCATAAAGTTCTGATTTTCTGTTCAGGACTTCCGAGGCAGGACTCCGGACACTGGTGGACCTCGTTTTTCTTTGCGAAACAGAACCAGCCAGGCGCGCAGAGCGGACCTGACAGTCAGAAGTGAGAGAACTAAAACAACACAAGCTCCTCTCTTTATTATCATTATAAGTATTATTATCATTATTATTAATAATTTGGTTCTGTGGGTCTGAGTCTGAACGTTTCTCCGTGTTGCAGGAACAGAACCTACACGGTGGCCGATGGTCAGGTGACCTGCGTCGCCAAGGAGATGGTTCTGAACAGACAACTCAGCGAAAGTAGTGAAACTGGAAAGTCTGAACTGTCGACCTCTTCACCTGCCTCCTCCTAGACTCCTGCTGACCCCTGACCCCCGACCCCTGACCTCTTCACCTGCCTCCTCCTAGACTCCTGCTGACCCCTGACCCCCGACCCCTGACCTCTTCACCTGCCTCCTCCTAGACTCCTGCTGACCCCTGACCCCCGACCCTTGACCTCTTCACCTGCCTCCTCCTAGACTCCTGCCGACTCCCGACCCCCGACCCTTGACCTCTTCACCTGCCTCCTCCTAGACTCATGACGACTCCCGACCCCTGACCTCTTCACCTGCCTCCTCCTAGACTCCTGCTGACCCCTGACCCCCGACCCTTGACCTCTTCACCTGCCTCCTCCTAGACTCCTGCCGACCCCCGACCCCCGACCCCTGATCCTCAGCTGGCCGTGTCTAGTCCAGCCCCTGAGCTGGAGATGCTGGTGCTGATGATGAGGGTGTTGTTTTCTTCTTCCTTTATTAGATATATTTTGCTTATTGCCCGTGGATAGTATGTTTATATTTTATTACGACCAAAGTGAAGTGTGTAAAAAGTTTGTTTTTCATTCTATTGCTCTTGTAACTCGATATTGTTTATAATTACAAATAAAAAGGGCCCACAACTCCATTGTGTTGTTTCCTCACAGCAGAGCAGCTGTTTCATAATCACACATTCATTCATCCATCGTTTACGGCTTTATCCATTAAAGGGTCACGGGGGGCTGGAGCCAATCCCAGCTGACATTGGGCGAGAGGCGGTTCACCCAGGACAGGTCGCCAGCCTATCACAGGGCCACATACAGAGACAATTTACCTAACCACAATCTGCATGTCTTTGGACTTCGGGAGAACCCGGAGAGAACCCACGCATACACAGGGAGAACATGCAAACTCCACACAGAAAGGCCCTGGTTGAACCGGGATTCGAACCCAGTTCTTTCTTGCTGTGGTGTAGCTAACACTACACCACCGTGCAGCCCCTGTTGAAACATGATGTTTGTGTGTGTGTCATCCGACACAGACTCGCTGCTCGAACAAGGAGCATGAAGATAAAGAGCAGGAATCTTTTTAAAAATGTTTCAACTTGTCAAAGTTTTAGTCAGAGACAAAGCTTTAAAGGTCAAGTGCAACTTGTTCAAGTCCAAGTTCTGATCTTAAAGAAATAAACATTAAACATTATTTATATTCTGAAACAAAGTCTGGAGAACGTTGGATTCACTTATATTCATAAACTCCTTATGGTGCTGTCCAGTATATAAAAATAAATATACATCACAACAAACAAGTGATATAAAATACTACGGCAGTAAAATCACCAGATGAACAAATAAATTAATCAACAAGAAAAATACTGAAGGAAAAAACATTCAAACTTATTTTAGATTAATAACATTGTGTAATTCTGTCATAAGGAAAAAAAAACTCATTGTAATTCACCAGAACAAACTGTATCACCCGTTATTCTCATATTAGTCCCTGAAGATTTTCAGATGATTGTGCTGACACTGTATTTCTGTTCACTGTGAGAAAGATCAATGAACTCACCGGTTTTCTCTTCTGACTTTTCCACGAAATAACCTGCAGGGAACATTTTGCAATGTGCAAATGATGAACATCTAAGAATAGACGGAACAAAGTCTGGTTAGAATTCAGTCGTAGAAGTCATCAGGGCAAAAGTCAAACAGAGACACTGGGACACACACTGGGACATACTGGGACACACACTGGGACACACACTGGGGGACACACTGGGACCAACAGTGGGACACACTGGGACACACACTGGGACAGACACAGTGGGACACACCGGGGGACACACTGGGACAAACTGGGACACACAGTGGGCCGGACACTGGGACACACTGGGACACATACTGGGACAGACACAGTGGGACACACTGGGACACACACTGGGACAGACACAGTGGGACACACTGGGACAAACTGGGACACACAGTGGGACAGACACAGTGGGACACACTGGGACAAACTGGGACAGACACAGTGGGACACACCGGGGGACACACTGGGACAAACTGGGACACACAGTGGGACGGACACTGGGACACACTGGGACACATACTGGGACAAACTGGGACACACACTGGGACACACAGATTGGGACACACAGATTGGGACACACACTGGGGGACATACTGGGACCAACAGTGGGAAACACTGGGACACACACTGGGACACACACTGGGGGACACACTGGGACCAACAGTGGGACACACTGGGACACACACTGGGACAGACACAGTGGGACACACCGGGGGACACACTGGGACAAACTGGGACACACAGTGGGCCGGACACTGGGACACACTGGGACACATACTGGGACAGACACAGTGGGACACACTGGGACAGACACAGTGGGACACACCGGGGGACACACTGGGACAAACTGGGACACACAGTGGGACGGACATTGGGACACACTGGGACACATACTGGGACAAACTGGGACACACACTGGGACACACAGATTGGGACACACAGATTGGGACACACACTGGGGGACATACTGGGACCAACAGTGGGAAACACTGGGACAGACACAGTGGGACACACTGGGACAAACTGGGACACACAGTGGGACAAACTGGGACACACAGTGGGACAGACACTGGGACACATACTGGGGGACATACTGGGACACACACTGGGACAAACTGGGACACACAGTGGGACAGACACTGGGACACATACTGGGACACACACTGGGACACACACTGGGACATACTGGGACACACACTGGGACAAACTGGGACACACAGTGGGACAGACACTGGGACACATACTGGGACACACACTGGGACACACACTGGGACATACTGGGACACACACTGGGACAAACTGGGACACACAGTGGGACAGACACTGGGACACACTGGGACACACACTGGGACACACACTGGGACACACACTGGGACACACTGGGACACACACTGGGACACATACTGGGGCACATACTTCATGATTCACGTTTTCATACCTTCACATCTCTATTTGTAGAAAGCGTGTCGCGTCCTCCGGAGCCGAACTATTCCTGGCTGCGTATCAGAGATGCTCGGGTCTAAAAACGTCCTCGAGTGCAAACGATCCCTCACACTGAGTTTCCCTCCGAATCACACATAGTATTTATTCTGAAACAACAAACCATGAAATGTTTCCCTCCTTTAATCACGACACTTTATTTATTTGCCACAGACAGTTTTTGAATGAAGGGTTTCATTATTTAAACATTGATTCTGAACAGCAACAGCTGCAGCGCAGCCAAACTCGCCGTGTAGTCGTAGAGTATTTACAGGAAGTGTTCAAACTGGTTGCAGGAGGTCAGAGGTCGTCCAGTTTTAGTTCTGTGTTTGATCAGCAGCATGAGCAGCGAACGTGAACGTGTGTCCACGTGTCGCTGAGGGGCGTTCAGGGTCGACCCACTGAGGACGTGGACCCTGAACGCTCCTCAGCAATGTTGAGTGAATCATGTTTTATTCTGAAGGAAAAACCTGGAAACAAATTCCAACTGAGTCTTTGTACCAGTTGGTTTATAATAAGAATAAGAATAAGAATGATAAATTTCATTTATAATTATGACACATCGTAGAAATGGTCAATTTGTTGACCCCCATGACCTCTCATCAAAAATACTAGTGGAATGGTATGGAAAGATACAATATTGAAAAATAGCATAAAGGAACGTCAACATGCAATGAAGGACTTGTACTACTAGAAACATGAAACGTACTAGTAGTAGTATTTATAAGTATTATAAGTATTTGTAGTTTAGAAAAAAACTATTTAAAAACATGTTTCACTGTAACTGTATCTGAAATTGTACATTTGAGAAAAAAGAACTTGCAGCTAAATATATAGTGATGTTATTGTTGTTATCGCTGTGTGAATATTGACTCTGGTCGGACACTTTGTGAAAACACTGCGACTGTTGACTGATGAAATCATGAAGTACATCAGTTCACAGTGTTCAGTTAAAAAACAACCTCAGTGATCATCAGTGAGGAATCTCCCCTGAGTGTCCATAATTATGAATATCATATTCCATTTCTACTCACTGGACCTTAACTTTCCATCTGACGCCACCATGAGGTTGAAATGGCTAATGACCAATAACCTGCACAATTAATGATCAGCAAATGTTAACAAGTGAACGAGGCAGAGGTAGAGGAAATATGAATATCCTGTACTTCAGTGAATGTTGCATTAATGTGTTTGACAAGTATATGGACATTAATAACTCTGTTTGTGTGTGTGTGTGTGTGTGTGTGTGTGTGTGTGTGTGTGTGTCTGTGTGTGTGTGTGTGTGTGTGTGTGTATGCTGCCCTCTTGTGGTGTTTTACTGATGTTTGCAGGAATCACAGATGAAAGTCCAGTGAGAAATGATTGATAGCTCATCGCACAGTTTTATTCAATGACTGACATCGGGAGAAGACAGAGGCGTCACTCTGTCTCGTTTCTCTGTCTCTCTGTTGTTTTGTAGTTTTTTGTCGTAGCGTTGATGCGACACTGAAGAGGCATGTTCCTCAGTGTCAGAGACATGTTCGAGTCTCGCCTCCACAGATTATCATGAAACATACAAATGAAACAGGTTCAACCTTTTCTTTTGTCTTTTTGTAGTTTCACATAATAATAATAATAATAATAATAATAATAATAATAATAATAATAAATATCCATACCTATAAACACTCCGAAAAAGAAAAATCAAAAATATTAAGTCACAGGTTACTGGAAAAAAGCTCCACTTTTAAATCACAATGATAAATGTACAAAACAATAGACATCTCATATAAATGTTGATGGATAGATAAAAACTAAAGTTGGAGATTCATATTTCCTGAGGTTTATGTTTCCCCTTGAGGCCGCGAGAGGGGAATGGCTTTCATGTGACAACCGGTCAAAGTGGAGCTTTCAGGGCACCAGTCAGATATTAAAATATTACAGTATGAGCACTTCATGTTGAGTAATAACTGGACCTCACCTCACGTCCTCCTTTAGGCCACAACAGTATTTTAAAACAGCTGATTAAAGTCGTCTTGATCCTTAATGAATCTTTTCTGGTGAAGCTCCTTTTTTTTTAAATTTTAGATTAAAATGCTGGAAGCATCACAACAGTGACCCGACCACGACCAGAGGTCACAGGTCACATGGTCGTCAGAGAGGTCACCGACCACGACCAGAGGTCACAGGTCACATGGTCGTCAGAGAGGTCACCGACCACGACCAGAGGTCACAGGTCACATGGTCGTCAGAGAGGTCACCGACCACGACCAGAGGTCACAGGCCACTGACCATGTGACCGGGTCGTCAGAGGTCACGTCTGCACTTGATGCAACAACCAGATCAAAAGAACGTATCTGGGCGGATGTACACAGATAAAGGTGAGGAGGGAATAAGACTCAAAAGAAAAGTATTGTGTAAAACTGTACATGTAAACATCACACTTCACTGAGTTCAGACCAGAGGGGATACAAAGCTTCACAGGTTTACAGTACGAGCTCCTGCACAGAGCTACAGTCTGTCGTCGTGCAGGAGAGGCAACGATCCAAATGATATAAATAACAAGAGAAGAAATACAGACCACGACCAAATCAAAAGTTCAAACAGGCTAAAACCACTTTGATACTTGAACTGCTGCACCCACAGAGAAAAGAAGGTAAAACATCTGTCATCACTCTTTGTACAGAACATTTATCTGACCACGGATCCACAAGCTACCAAGAGATTACACTGTCCAGTCAATACAAAGAGAAAGTCCATGGGCCATTTATCAGAAGAGAAACAGAAAGAAAACAACAACGACGGCGACGTGACCACGAGGACGTGTTGATCACAGTAACTCCACCAAACACCAAGTGTCGCTCAGCAGAGACTCAGGACAGAAGACAGATCTGTGAACACGGGACGAGCATCTGCTGTTGCTACGGTAACAGACGAGATGTTAGTGATGAGGATCTGCTGTCGCTACGGTAACAGACGAGCAGGTCGGAGGAGACGAGGAAGACGTGACGTGTGAGGAGATTTGACTTGGAAAACCAGGAAGTTCTGCTTCATGAGGGAGGTTCACTTCAGGACCAGGACCAGGACCAGGACCAGGACCAGGACCAGGACCAGGACTGGAACACAGCGTCTCTCTCTGGTTCTTCACTGTGAGTCACATCACATGTTTGTGTTTCACCTCATGAAGTGGAACCAGCGTCATGAAGCAGGTGAATCCCGTCGCTCACACGAACCAAACACACGATCAGATGTTTCTCTGCAGTCGAGTCAGATTCTCCTTCGTCATCATCACTTCTGTACGTGTCTGATCTGAAGCTGATTTTATAAACTCACATCATCACTTTGTGTTTCTCTTTCATCCTGAGCATTAAAGTGCTTCACAACTTCACAGTTTAGAGAATGTGAATAATAAAACGTGTGCTGTCAGACCTGCCTGACGGCGCTGAGAGAATTATGAATGCTGCTTAAAGAAACGTGAGAGATATGATTGATTCGTGGTGAAAACTGAAATATCTCTCGAGCCGCGTTCGGCTGATCGACGAGTCGTCGCCTGTTTGGAATGTTTCAGTTGTCAGAGATTGATGTTGTAAAAACTGTGTCACTCCACTTGTACACAAACTGAAAATCTACACACACACACACACACACACACACACACACACACACACACACACACTCACACACACACACACACACACACACAGCAGAACGCTGGGAGAGTAAACTGTGATGCGATCACGTCTTCTTTAAAGATTGTCTCTTGCTTCTTTTTTTTGAAACAGTTTTTTCAGACACAGTGGAGATGATGAATGGTCAGAGGTCAGAGGTCAGAGGTGACGAAACAGACGCACTGACGGACGGAGGACACACACACACTGTTTTCACTCACAGAACAAATTGACCCCAAATCAAAAACACGTGCAACATTAAGTTTCATTTCCTCGTCTTCGTTACGGAGGTTTAGAGTTGACGGACCCACGGTAATCTTGTTCCTCCGTTGTGAGGTCATCGATAAAGATCGGTGCTCAGCGGCTACAGTGCTGCAGTGACATCACTTCCAGAGGTCGTGGTGACGGACTCCGACCCTCTGGACTCAGTAAACACACCTTTACTGGTCATTTTCAATATTGCACCTTTGTCCACTTCTCCAGAAGCTCTGGTCGTCTCCTTGCGTCCGTGACCTCCGTCCGTGACCTCCGTCCGTGACCTCCGTCCGTGACCTCCGTCTGCATACCGAGGCGTCTTCTGAGCCTCCGACGTCGTGTTGGTTGTCTCTAAACCACGGAGCAGGACCGAGGTACAGATTTGACCTCGCGACAGGTTTGTTGGTCAGAACTTGACGGTGAAAATGTCGTCTGTTCATTTTCTTTCTTCTTCTGCTCGTCGAACAGAAGCTGCTGAGGTGAGAAGCTCCGTGGATTCATCTGCGGACTTCAACCGAGCAACGCTCCAAATGTTCCATGACACAAAGTTTCCATTGAGAAAAGACTGGACTCAGATCAAATCATGCCACTGCACAGCATATTTCACATGTGTGTAAAAATAGAGACGACGTACTGACACTGAATCACGAGAACTAAATATTCATCTGTCAAACATCGACACAGACCAGCGACGTGGCGTCGTGGTCACAGTGAGTCCAACGGCTCGGGTACTTTCCTACGTACCGGTTCTTTTTTTCTTTTCATCGCTTCCTGAGACGAATGGAGGTCGAGGTGGTGAAAGGAACGGGATGGGATGAGGCTACATGAGCACTATATGAGGGCACTAAGGTCAAAGTGAACCAAATGCATAAATAAACTTTTGTCAGCCTGTGATATGTTCGGGCCCGTCCAAATACAGAAACGTGTGGGTTTGAGAGTGAGGTGCCGAACCTACGCTGCGCCGCAGCGTCACGCGTGTACATCTGTGTCTTTGTACATGAAACATGTGACTGACAGGCGAGGGGCGGGGCTTGGCACGGTTTGGCACATACTCAGTTCTGCTGCAGGATCAGGTTCTCCAGCTCGTCTGCCGAGCGGAGGAGGAAGGCCGCGGACTCCCGGTACCCTGCGATGAGCTGCCTCACCGCCGTGACCTCCGGGGGGCTGAGCTGGGCCGAAGCTCCGCCCCCCCCGCCGCCCTGACCGTGACTGTTGGAGCTGGAGGAGGAGTTTGGGCCGACGGACTTCATACTCAGATCTGTGGGACCTGTGGACACGACACGGGGTCAAGAAACTTCCAAACACCTTTAAATATCCTAAAATCATAATTCAAATACCAAACCAGGTTGGGACTGAACATCCTGAAGAATAAATCCTGGTCTGAGACCCTCGTCCCCTCGTCTGAGACCCTCGTCCCCTCACACCCTCGTCCCCTCACACCCTCGTCCCCTCGTCTGAGACCCTCGTCCCCTCACACCCTCGTCCCCTCGTCTGAGACCCTCGTCCCCTCACACCCTCGTCCCCTCGTCTGAGACCCTCGTCCCCTCGTCTGAGACCCTCGTCCCCTCGTCCCCTCGTCTGAGACCCTCGTCCCCTCACACCCTCGTCCCCTCGTCTGAGACCCTCGTCCCCTCGTCCCCTCGTCTGAGACCCTCGTCCCCTCACACCCTCGTCCCCTCACACCCTCGTCCCCTCGTCTGGGACCCTCGTCCCCTCGTCTGAGACCCTCGTCCCCTCACACCCTCGTCCCCTCGTCCCCTCACACCCTCGTCCCCTCGTCTGAGACCCTCGTCCCCTCGTCTGAGACCCTCGTCCCCTCGTCCCCTCGTCTGAGACCCTCGTCCCCTCACACCCTCGTCCCCTCGTCTGAGACCCTCGTCCCCTCACACCCTCGTCCCCTCGTCTGAGACCCTCGTCCCCTCGTCCCCTCGTCTGAGACCCTCGTCCCCTCACACAAAAGAAAGTCAGCAGCTTGAAGAAAGACTGAGACCATGAAGCCCATCAGGTCTCAGAACCTGATCTGGTCCAGCTCCTCACCGTTGGTCTGAGCAGCTCCAGAGTTCTGCTGGTTGCTGCCGACCGAGCCGTATCCTCGCAGGTTGTAGCTGAGGCCTCCGTTGGTGTAGAGCTGGTCCTGCGCAAAGGCTGCGCTGGAAATGGAGAACGCCGTCGGGGCGGCGGGGGCTGCGTCCCTCGAGCTCGACTTGTCCACAGATGCCGACTCGTCCTACGAGAAAGTGAATCGTTTCAGTGTCGAGCAGAATATTGTCGTATCTGTTGTTTACACTTAATGTTCCTTTAACTCCTTAAAAGTGTCTTTCTTCTGTTCCCGTCTCCAACATGTCCACATCGACTACCTGCTGTTTTCACATTCCTCTCCTGAACAAGCAGATTTCTGTTTCGCTTGTCTGCAATTTTAAATTCAATCGAATCCTGGCGAGCTCCATGTCGTCACAAATACAGAAAACCAATCGCTGTCCAATATGCAAATGTGAAGCAAATTTGTTTTTGCATATCATGAATATTCATATTCTCAGAATTCCTCGGTGAGAGAGTGGACGACTTCAGCCTCATTTCAGAGGTGAACAATGTTAAACTAAATATTAGGCACAGCAGATTATTTGTATTCACTTTAAAAAGTGACGATGGAATTTCATCATGATGAGACTGTGATGAAACACGACAACGCTGATGTTTACATTTCATCGACTGGTTGCAACCATGTTGACGTCAGTCAGAATTATTCACATGTTTGATATGTTTAAAATAATGTTATATTCTCTGATCTCGACCTCGAGCGAGAGTCTGTGAAATATGAAGATCGAGACTCATCATCCACGAGAGTTCACTCTGCTTGTATTTACACTTTTGCCGGTTGACATTTAGACCGTCATGTGTCTCAGACGTACACTGACTCAGCTCAGCTGGTGAGCTCCATCTGGGACCTGGACGACGCCTCAAACACGCCTCTACGATTGGTGCTGAGATCTTTCTCTGGTTTGTGACTGGGCGTCTCCTGCCTCGCACCCTCGTCCCCTCGTCTGAGACCCTCGCCCCCTCGTCTGAGACCCTCGTCCCCTCGTCTGAGACCCTCGCCCCCTCGCACCCTCGTCCCGTCGTCTGAGACCCTCGCCCCCTCGCACCCTCGTCTGAGACCCTCGCCCCCTCGTCTGAGACCCTCGTCCCCTCGCACCCTCGCCCCCTCGTCTGAGACCCTCGTCCCCTCGTCTGAGACCCTCGTCCCCTCGTCCCCTCACACACTCGTCCCCTCGCACCCTCGCCCCCTCGTCTGAGACCCTCGTCCCCTCGTCTGAGACCCTCGTCCCCTCGTTCCCTCACACCCTCGTCCCCTCACACCCTCGTCCCTCGTCCCCTCGTCTGAGACCCTCGTCCCCTCGCACCCTCGTCCCCTCACACCCTCGTCCCTCGTCCCCTCGTCTGAGACCCTCGTCCCCTTGCACCCTCGTCCCCTCACACCCTCGTCCCCTCGTCCCCTCGCACCCTCGTCCCTCGTCTGAGACCCTCGTCCCCTCGTCCCCTCGCACCCTCGTCCCTCGTCTGAGACCCTCGTCCCCTCACACCCTCGTCCCCTCGTCCCCTCACACCCTCGTCCCTCGTCCCCTCGTCTGAGACCCTCGTCCCCTCGCACCCTCGTCCCCTCGTCTGAGACCCTCGTCCCCT
Source organism: Scophthalmus maximus (assembly GCF_022379125.1). Taxonomy (NCBI): domain Eukaryota; kingdom Metazoa; phylum Chordata; class Actinopteri; order Pleuronectiformes; family Scophthalmidae; genus Scophthalmus; species Scophthalmus maximus. The sequence goes on along the minus strand of NC_061517.1, from coordinate 286,273 downwards.
CGTCTGAGACCCTCGTCCCCTCGTTCCCTCACACCCTCGTCCCCTCACACCCTCGTCCCCTCACACCCTCGTCCCCTTGTCTGAGACCCTCGTCCCCTCGTCCCCTCACACCCTCGTCCCTCGTCTGAGACCCTCGTCCCCTCGTCCCCTCACACCCTCGTCCCCTCACACCCTCGTCCCCTCGTCCCCTCACACACTCGTCCCCTCACACCCTCGTCCCTCGTCTGAGACCCTCGTCCCCTCACACCCTCGTCCCCTTGTCTGAGACCCTCGTCCCCTCACACCCTCGTCCCTCGTCCCCTCGTCCCCTCACACCCTCGTCCCCTCACACCCTCGTCCCCTCGTCCCCTCACACACTCGTCCCCTCACACCCTCGTCCCTCGTCTGAGACCCTCGTCCCCTCGTCCCCTCACACCCTCGTCCCTCGTCTGAGACCCTCGTCCCCTCGTCCCCTCACACCCTCGTCCCCTCGTCCCCTCACACACTCGTCCCCTCACACCCTCGTCCCTCGTCTGAGACCCTCGTCCCCTCGTCCCCTCACACCCTCGTCCCCTCACACACTCGTCCCCTCACACCCTCGTCCCTCGTCTGAGACCCTCGTCCCCTCGTCCCCTCACACCCTCGTCCCCTCACACCCTCGTCCCTCGTCTGAGACCCTCGTCCCCTCGTCCCCTCACACACTCGTCCCTCGTCTGAGACCCTCGTCCCCTCGTCCCCTCACACCCTCGTCCCCTCACACCCTCGTCCCCTCGTCCCCTCACACACTCGTCCCTCGTCTGAGACCCTCGTCCCCTCGTCCCCTCACACCCTCGTCCCCTCACACCCTCGTCCCCTCGTCCCCTCACACCCTCGTCCCTCGTCTGAGACCCTCGTCCCCTCACACCCTCGTCCCCTCGTCCCCTCACACACTCGTCCCCTCACACCCTCGTCCCTCGTCTGAGACCCTCGTCCCCTCGTCCCCTCACACACTCGTCCCCTCACACCCTCGTCCCTCGTCTGAGACCCTCGTCCCCTCGTCCCCTCACACCCTCGTCCCCTCGTCCCCTCACACACTCGTCCCCTCACACCCTCGTCCCTCGTCTGAGACCCTCGCCAACGACTTAAGCATTCTTCTAACTGATGGACTTGGTGGAGTCAGGCTCAGATCCGGGATGAAGTGACGTTTTGACGATGATTCACAAACACACACTGCCGAGACGTTTACCGTCGCTGGGTAGACGTCGAGCCGCATCCTCTTGGCAGCGTTTCTGGTCTCGCTCTCGCAGGCGGAGGCGAGGATGTTCTCAGCCATGGCAGAGGTGAGGTGAGGAGGGGTCGGTCGGATCTGGCAGCAGGACAGTTTTGCACATTATGAATATGAAACAATCATTTCTTTAGTGTGTTGGATTGTTACAGACAATATTCAGACGGGGGCACTTTGTACCTCAAAACCGCCTTTCTTCATCCGGCGACAGGACTTGAGGTAGGTGCGGATGCGCTTGCGGGAGCGTTCCTGGAACTCTGGGAACTGCCGGCTACAGGATTCGATGATGGCCTGGATCTTCTCCTTGGGCTGTTTGGAGATGGGCACCATGCGGTCCAGATTCTCATCCACGAACAGACGCACAAACATCTGACAGGGAGAGAGGGGGGAGGGGGACGAGAGGATGTAGAGCAGAAAATGGAGTGGGGGTGCAGGGTGGAGGGAGAGGGCAAAACAAAAGAGAGGAAAGGGAAGCGAAGGCATTAGAGGTGGAGGATAAAGAGGGAGGGGGAGGTGATGGAACGGGACGATATTCATAATCCTTCCTTTTCACTCTTTGTGTTCTTTTGGTTCATTAGAATCAGAAATGTACAAATACACAGTGAATGTTGCATATTAAGTAGTATAATAGTATAATAACTGTGTGTTTAATGTGTGAATGTGATAAGGTTACTAACATTGAAGGCTTTGAGTCTCTCGGGGTCCATCCCCTCCGCGTCGTTGATCTTGTCACTGTCATCGTGGTCGTCGTGATCGTCGTCGTCGTCGTCGATCATCTGCGTCCGACCGGAGGTCAAGTCCTCGGCGCTCATGCTCAGCTCGGTCTTCACAGAGTCATAACTCCCCGAGCTGTAGGGAGGAGACTGAGCAGAGACAGAACAAACATATCTTTACTATTATAGATTATGCAGATTACTTGAAGACTAAGTGAATCGACTGTCTGTCCTCACCTTGTTGTTGTACTCGGTCTTGACGGGGAACTTCCTGTTGGGCTCTGCGGGCTGAGGGGTCGTCGGCGAGCTCCCCACCGGCAGCAGTCTGTCGCTCAGATTGACCGGCTGCTGATCCTCTGAGGAGGACGAGGACGAGGTGGTGCTGAAGTCCAGGGGAGCGCTCAGACCGTTCTCCGTCACCTCCCCGTAAGGGGCCCCACCATCTGGGGGGTTCCCACCAACAGCCAGCACCTCCGGGGAGGTCAGGGCCGGCAGCCCGTTGGCACTGCCGCTCTCCGAGGTGTCGTCATCTGGCAGAGGGGCGGAGCAAGAGGACGTTTGTCATCAGGTTTGTTTACTACAACAGACTCGTGTCAGTGGGGGGGGGGGGGGGGGGGGGGGGTCTCAGGGTCACGTCGAATAAAAGTTCGAGTTTTAACAGTGAACAGAGAGACGAAGTTCTCTGTTCTTATCGTCATATCGGCCTTTGTCCCACTTCTCTGAGCCCTGAACCCTGAGAGAGAGGGGTGTCCTCCCCCCCCCCCCCCCCCCCCCCGGTAAGAGTGGATTTATTTGGATTAGTCTACTAACAACAAGCTGTTTCCTGCGCAACAGCGAGTTCCACCCACAACCGCCTCCTCCAGGTCCCAGAGGAACAGAACTCACCCTCCTCCTCTTTGACGGTGGCCGTTGTGCTGCTGACCCGCTCTGCGTTGGGTGAACCGGGCTCAGGCACCAGGGGCGCGGCTGAGACCCACGTGGGCTCGGGGCCGTTCATCTCCTCGCTGCTCACAGAACTGTCGTCCTGAGGAGGGAGGGGGACACATCACACCTCCTTTATTTCATTTTCCCTTTTGTCCCTGGACGATTCACTGACGAGACACATTCACTGAGTTTTAAATCTCTTGTTCACTGAGAGAAGAGGTTTTAAAGTTCCAGCTGTAAAGAAAGTGACGGAAGGAAAAACCCACAAAAAAGAGCTTTTTAAAATTCAGGGAGCTTCAACAGAACTGAAGATTAAAGGTTGTGGATCTTAATAAAACATGTTGACTGTAACGTGAAGAGACCGGAAGATATGAGAACCACGGGGGCGAGGTTCCGCAAACGACTGGATGACTGATCACTCATAACTCATAACTCATAACTGATCACTGCAGCTCAGAAATGTATCAAATTACTATAACGATGACATAAACCCAAACTCAGTTAATTATTAAATGATTAGCCCTTTCATTCATAGTGCACACACACACACACACACACACAGAAACAGACACACGCACACACACACACACACACACACACACACACACACAAGTCTACTCACACACTCATTGTTCCGGATAATAATCCATAATTCTGTGAGAATATGAGGTTCTACATCATCATCATCATGCTGCTGCACTTTGTGACGTGTCTCTGTCAGAGTGTTTGTGTCGCCGCTACACGGGGGCGTGGTCTCACACGTGATGTCACTCAGCACAGAAGCTTCACTAATCCTGGTGTGATACTGACACACACACTCGCTCACACTCACACACACACACTCACTCACTCACTCACTCACACACTCACTCACTCACACACTCACTCACTCACTCACACACTCACTCACTCACACACTCACACACACACTCACTCACTCACACACTCACACACTCACTCACTCACTCACTCACACACTCACACACTCACTCACTCACTCACTCACACACTCACACACACACTCACTCACACACTCACTCACTCACTCACACACTCACACACACACTCACTCACTCACACACTCACTCACTCACACACTCACACACACTCACTCACTCACACACTCACACACACACTCACTCACTCACACACTCACACACTCACTCACTCACTCACACACTCACACACACACTCACTCACTCACACACTCACACACTCACTCACTCACACACACACTCACTCACTCACTCACACACACACTCACTCACTCACACACTCACACACTCACTCACTCACTCACACACTCACACACACACTCACTCACTCACACACACACTCACTCACTCACACACTCACACACTCACTCACTCACACACACACTCACTCACTCACACACTCACACACACACTCACCCGCTCGGTGGCCGTCATGCACTGCAGTTTCATCTGTTTCAGGTAGGTGGCAGTAAGGGGCATGTTGTAGTCGATGAGGTCCGGGACCAGTGAGGTGGGTCGGTCGTTCTCTGAAGAAGAAGAAGAAGAAGAAGAAGAAGAAGAAGAAGAAGAAGAAGAAGAAGAAGAAGAGGTTTCATATTTCAAGTACAATTTGTTGCTCATACTTTTAATGCAGGTAATTTTTCTTTTATACACATTATCTTAATTTTAATGATTTGAACTTCTTCCACTTCTGCACGACAAAATGTTAAAGACAGATAATAATGATAATAATTCAATTATATAAATGTGTTACAATTTTTATGAAGTTTTCATTATATTCACGTTAAACTATAACTTCACCATTTTCTCAAAACCGAGCGTCTAACTTTCATAACCTCCTTACTTCCGTACCTTTGATTCATATCAGTAAATTATTAAATCATGCCAAATGAGCTCCTGTTTGCAGCGAACCCGTGCACGTGCTATGATACTGAAAAAAAAGTCTCCAAAACAAGTTCTGCACCCGGAAGCATTTACTTTTCTCACGGGCGTTGATCTGCACTAGACTGGACGTGATACTGTACGTCAGAGATACTGTATGTGAGAGATACTGTGCATCAGAGATACTGTACGTCAGAGATACTGTGCGTCAGAGATACTGTGCATCAGAGATACTGTACGTCAGAGATACTGTGCATCAGAGATACTGTGCGTCAGAGATACTGTACGTCAGAGATACTGTACGTCAGAGATACTGTGCATCAGAGATACTGTGCGTCAGAGATACTGTGCATCAGAGATACTGTACGTCAGAGATACTGTGCATCAGAGATACTGTACATCAGAGATACTGTACGTCAGAGATACTGTGCATCAGAGATACTGTACGTCAGAGATACTGTACGTCAGAGATACTGTGCATCAGAGATACTGTACGTCAGAGATACTGTACGTCAGAGATACTGTGCATCAGAGATACTGTACGTCAGAGATACTGTAGTCAGAGATACTGTATGTCAGAGATACTGTACATCAGATATACTGTACGTCAGAGATACTGTACATCAGATATACTGTACGTCAGAGATACTGTACATCAGAGATACTGTACGTCAGAGATACTGTACGTCAGAGATACTGTACGTCAGAGATACTGTATGTCAGAGATACTGTACGTCAGAGATACTGTACATCAGAGATACTGTATGTCAGAGATACTGTACGTCAGAGATACTGTATGTCAGAGATACTGTACGTCAGAGATACTGTATGTCAGAGATACTGTACGTCAGAGATACTGTATGTCAGAGATACTGTACATCAGATATACTGTACATCAGAGATACTGTAGTCAGAGATACTGTAAGTCAGAGATACTGTACATCAGAGATACTGTAGTCAGAGATACTGTACGTCAGATATACTGTACGTCAGATATACTGTACGTCAGATATACTGTAGTCAGAGATACTGTACATCAGAGATACTGTACGTCAGAGATACTGTACGTCAGATATACTGTAGTCAGATATACTGTACGTCAGATATACTGTACATCAGAGATACTGTACGTCAGATATACTGTAGTCAGATATACTGTACGTCAGATATACTGTACGTCAGATATACTGTACGTCAGATATACTGTACATCAGAGATACTGTAGTCAGAGATACTGTACATCAGAGATACTGTACGTCAGAGATACTGTACGTCAGATATACTGTAGTCAGAGATACTGTACATCAGAGATACTGTAGTCAGAGATACTGTACATCAGAGATACTGTAGTCAGAGATACTGTACATCAGAGATACTGTACGTCAGATATACTGTAGTCAGAGATACTGTACATCAGAGATACTGTAGTCAGAGATACTGTACGTCAGAGATACTGTACATCAGAGATACTGTACGTCAGAGATACTGTACGTCAGACTGAATCAAATGATCTGTCCGTCACATCTCAGAGAACAGATTCCATCTGCAGCCACGACCTCGGGCTGGTTTCTTCTGTAGAACAACACCAGCTCTCTGCTCTCCACCAACCTCTTCACAGATTAGGATTAAAACCAACACGTTTCTCTTCACTCAAATGAGTTCTTTTCTGTTTATGAGAAGAATCCTGCAAAAGAACAGTGAGAGCTGGCTGCAGTCTCCACACCGGCCACTAGAGGGACCCTGTGGTCGTCCCACAGACGTGTGGTCTGCTTGAGTCTGAGTTGCATCATGTCGGTGATGGATATACACACAATATGTTTTAGTAATGATGACACCTGAGTTCAGTTCAGTTAACGTCAGACATTTGTTCTGTTGTCAAACACAAATGGAAATGATGTGAAAAAATGAATAAACGTCTTATGATGGAGTCGTTTCCTGCGACAGTAATAATGTGACTGATTGGTTCATAACCTCACGTGATGTCACGTGTGTCGTTACCTTTGAACTCTGCGGTGCTCGGGTTGATGTGCATCCTCTTCTGACACTCGCCACAGCTCATCAGGAAGCGAGTCACCGCCTCTCTGGGCAGGAAGGCGTAGGTCTCTGCGATCTGCACCGGGGAGCGAGAGGAGGAACGAGAAGAAGAACAGGTGTGATCATTATTGAACCACGTGTTCGTGGTCAGTGACGATCTGGTTCGTGGTCAGTGATGATTTGTGATCTTGTCGTGGTCAGTGATGATTTGTGATCTTGTCGTGGTCAGTGATGATTTGTGATCTTGTCGTGGTCAGTGATGATTTGTGATCTTGTCGTGGTCAGTGATGATTTGTGATCTTGTCGTGGTCAGTGATGATTTGTGATCTTGTCGTGGTCAGTGATGATTTGTGATCTTGTCGTGGTCTTGCTGTGGAACCTTCAAACACGAGTGGTGCTCGTCTCTTCTCTTCTTGTTCTCTCAGGTGCATATCTACCCCCCCCCCCCCCCCCCGGCCCCTCACCCTCATGCTCAGCCTCCCTTCTCTGCCCCCCCCCCCCCACACCCCTCTGGCGTTTCCTTGTAAAAATGCGACCTTCACATGACCATGGAGAGGCAGCAGGGGTGCCCACACCCACCGGCCCACCGCCCCCCCCCCCAAAAGCCCCCTTGAGGCGGCAGAAAGGGAAAGGCCACCCAGAGGAGCGTGCACCTCCCAGAAGGCCACAGTGACAGTTCCATATTATGCCCTGCCCCAGTGATGCTGCCTCTCAAAAGGGTACACGCTATGAGACGTGACAGGACCTCTACAGGGCAGGGGATTGGCTCTATGGGGAGGAGTCCCAGCATCCTGCTGACCCCATCCTCCCTCTCCCTCCCCACACAGGACACGACACCTCGGCTGCATCATGAACCAACAGACAAACATAAATAATGTCCACAAATAAATCTGCAGTTTGAGCTGATCAGGTTTTACTCTGTGGAGCTGGTTGGAGGCTCCCAGGTATATTTATATATATATATATATATATATATACATTTTTATATATATATATATATATATATATATATATATATATATATATATATATATATATATATACATTTATATATATATATATATATATATATATATATATATATACATTTATATATATATATAAATCTACATACATTTAACAGAGAGTGTTTTAGTCTCTTCAGAGTTTGGGACCTCTTACCTCACTTTGCGTCCCGTGTTTTCAAATTAAATAATCTTGATCTTTAGTTTTTCAGATCCCAGACGCCAAACCAATTACAGTTCTACTTACTTCACATATCAAATATTTTTCTTTTAAAACCTGTTTAAACGTGACAAAGAATCTATGAATAATAAAACATATACACATAAAATGCTGACATGTTCACAGTGACGACGCTTCCTTCAGGGACGGACCATGAACGTCTGTGTGACGCTACATGTTAGCATTTAGCTTGAAGCCTCACAGAGCAGCTTACTGTACCTGATGTCATGTTGAGTACTGTGTACTGTGTACAGTATACTGTGTACTGTATTCTACAGCCTCACAGTGTATCTGCAGTGTGGTGGCCTTGTTGCCTCCCTCTGCTCAGGACCAACCTGCGAGGACCCGGTCCTCTTCACTCACCGCTTTGTAGGTTTTCTTTTGGCCCGCGTGTTTGGGCGCTCTGCCCGGGTCAGCGCCCATCTCCACATGCATGGCATAGATGATGTCGAAGAAGTCTTCGACCACGGCGACGCGCTTCAGGGACGAGTTGTCTTGGGCAGAATTCCCGTCCGAACACTGAAACACAGACAGACGTGTTTAGAGTTTAGTTGAACGTCCCGCCTCAGGATTACAGAGGTCACGTGTGTGTGATGTGACGCTGGATCTTTGAGTCATGGGTCATGTGGTCACAGTCACTAGAATAAAAACCATCCCTCCGCCGGCGGCCACAGTCGTTGATTTTCTCCTCCAGGTGGAGAAGTCTCTGCCCCGGGTCGCAGCCATCCCCTCATCTCTGCCATGTTTAAAAATAACCC
>NC_061517.1:185000-272500 GCF_022379125.1 Scophthalmus maximus | reverse complement strand
TTCTGGTGGTTCCAGTGATTCCGGTGGTTCCGGTGGTTCCGGTGGTTCTGGTGGTTCCGGTGGTTCTGGTGATTCCGGTGGTTCTGGTGGTTCCGGTGGTTCTGGTGGTTCTGGTGGTTCCGGTGATTCCGGTGGTTCCGGTGGTTCCGGTGGTTCTGGTGGTTCCGGTGGTTCCGGTGGTTCTGGTGGTTCCGGTGGTTCCGGTGGTTCTGGTGGTTCCGGTGGTTCCCGTCGGCCTGAGTATTTCCTGTGATGAGCAGCGTCAGAGATTCACTCTGCAGAAATAACATTAATGCAAATGCTGTGGAACAAAAGGCCCAGTATTCTTTTGACTCCGTGGCCTCTTGGGGGAAATGTGGACTAATTAATCAGATAATAATGATGATAATAACGTTGAGGCAAAAAGTTAACCATTTGGGACCCAGACCCAGATGAGAAGGGGTCTGTGATTTCTGGACGTCCCGAGAAAGACCTTTGTTCTGTTGCATCATACTGATCCTGAGAACCTGGTTTCATTATCGTGTCCTGTCACTGAATCACCGTGTGCTGGAAAATGTACAGTAAAACTTCTCAAAGCCTCAAATTTGATCTGATCAATATCAAACATGACAAAGAAAAAAAAAACAGCAACATTCTCTCACTTGAGAAGCTGCAACACAAAATGTTTGTCACTTCTCAACAAATCAGAAAGTCAATCTGAAACTGTCTGGACTGTTTCACGATATTCTGACATTTGATTTGATTCATCAATCGACTGTTTTACGTTTCAGCCCTCGTGTCTGATCATTGAGTTGATCAGTTAATTGTTTCAGCTTTAGGAAAATGTTTGGACTGATTATAGAAGTTATGTTGTGATGTTGATTGGACATGTTGCAGGTCGTGTGGAGAGTTTCTGTATGTGACGTGTGTGAGAGCATGTCCATCAAAACCCAGTGGTGAGGGATGTACAGAGATATTTACAGATTCTGGTTGGCATGGCAACTAAAAGCAACAGCTCAGTATTTGTATTTTTTTCAGTTTAAGCATCTCTTGTGAAACTGGCTGCACTCTGATTCTCCTCGTCTCGGGGAAGTGCTGGAGTCCGTGGACCCGCTCCGTGGACGAGAGAGGACGAGAGAGGACAAGAGAGGACGAGAGAGGACGAGAGAGGACGAGAGAGGACAAGAGAGGACGAGAGAGGACGAGAGAAGAGGAGAGAGGACGAGAGAGGACGAGAGAGGACGAGAGAGGACGAGAGAGGACAAGAGAGGACGAGAGAGGACGAGAGAGGACGAGAGAAGAGGAGAGAGGACGAGAGAGGACGAGAGAAGAGGAGAGAGGAGGAGAGAGGACGAGAGAGGAGGAGAGAAGAGGAGAGAGGAGGAGAGAGGACGAGAGAGGACGAGAGAAGAGGAGAGAAGAGGAGAGAGGACGAGAGAGGACGAGAGAAGAGGAGAGAGGAGGAGAGAGGACGAGAGAGGAGGAGAGAAGAGGAGAGAGGAGGAGAGAGGAGGAGAGAGGAGGAGAGAGGACGAGAGAGGACGAGAGAGGAGGAGAGAGGACGAGAGAGGAGGAGAGAAGAGGAGAGAAGAGGAGAGAGGACGAGAGAGGACGAGAGAGGAGGAGAGAAGAGGAGAGAGGACGAGAGAGGACGAGAGAGGAGGAGAGAGGACGAGAGAGGAGGAGAGAAGAGGAGAGAAGAGGAGAGAGGACGAGAGAGGACGAGAGAGGAGGAGAGAGGAGGAGAGAGGACGAGAGAGGACGAGAGAGGAGGAGAGAGGACGAGAGAGGAGGAGAGAAGAGGAGAGAAGAGGAGAGAGGACGAGAGAGGACGAGAGAGGAGGAGAGAAGAGGAGAGAGGAGGAGAGAGGAGGAGAGAAGAGGAGAGAAGAGGAGAGAGGAGGAGAGAGGACGAGAGAGGACGAGAGAGGACGAGAGAGGAGGAGAGAGGACGAGAGAGGAGGAGAGAAGAGGAGAGAGGAGGAGAGAGGAGGAGAGAGGACGAGAGAGGACGAGAGAAGAGGAGAGAGGACGAGAGAGGACGAGAGAAGAGGAGAGAGGAGGAGAGAGGACGAGAGAAGAGGAGAGAGGACGAGAGAGGACGAGAGAAGAGGAGAGAGGACGAGAGAGGACGAGAGAAGAGGAGAGAGGACGAGAGAGGAGGAGAGAAGAGGAGAGAGGAGGAGAGAAGAGGAGAGAAGAGGAGAGAGGAGGAGAGAGGACGAGAGAGGACGAGAGAAGAGGAGAGAGGACGAGAGAGGACGAGAGAAGAGGAGAGAGGACGAGAGAGGACGAGAGAAGAGGAGAGAGGACGAGAGAGGACCAGAGAGGACGAGAGAGGACGAGAGAGGACGAGAGAGGACGAGACAACACGACGCAAGACAACAGTCAAACAGAAAGGAAATCATTCTGTGTCCGACTTGAAAAGAGGCATCGACGGCGAGTCTGTTCGTCCGTGGCCGCTCTCTCTCTCTCTCTCTCTCTCTCTCTCTCTCTCTCTCTCTCTCTGTCTGTCCCGACACACTGAAGCCTCTTGTCTGCTTCACTGACAAGAAGAGACCTTCTCTGTCTGCACATCCCTGCCCCCACCCGGCCGGCCCCCAACCGACCCGCCCTCGCTCACTAACTTGGCACACCCCGAGAGCAGCTGCAGCGGGGGCCTCCACTGAGACACGCCCCCGGCCCTGCAGCCGTAGGAGGAGGCAGTGGCCATTGTGTGTGCGTGTGTGTCTGATTATGTGTGTCACTTTTCCAACGCCCTATTTATAAAACCCATGAACTCAACCTGAATCAAAAATCCTGCTCTCTAACACCTTGACATATAAATGTGTTGATTCGGACTCTTCATCAGACGCAGCTTGTGTTCGCTGAGGTTCTGTTTGATGCTGAAATCTCCCAAGAGGAGTCAAGGGGTGTTCCCCCCGACTCAAATCCTCAGTGAGGTTCAGATCCTCAGTGATGTTCAGATTCTCAGTGAGGTTCCACCATCAGACCTCAGATCCTCAGTGAGGTTCCACCATCAGACCTCAGATCCTCAGTGAGGTTCCTCCATCAGACCTCAGATCCTCAGTGAGGTTCCACCATCAGACCTCAGATCCTCAGTGAGGTTCCACCATCAGACCTCAGATCCTCAGTGAGGTTCCACCTGGAGGTTCCTCCATCAGACCTCAGATCCTCAGTGAGGTTCCACCATCAGACCTCAGATCCTCAGTGAGGTTCCACCATCAGACCTCAGATCCTCAGTGAGGTTCCACCTTCAGACCTCATATCCTCAGTGAGGTTCCTCCATCAGACCTCATATCCTCAGTGAGGTTCCTCCATCAGACCTCAGATCCTCAGTGAGGTTCCACCTCAGAGGAGGATTTCACCTCTGACCACATGAAACTGTCTGAAGGATAAACTCAGTCAGTTAATCAGGTGAATTCAGTCCAGTCCGATCCTATTGTTCAGTTTGTGTTGAAACTGTCTCCAGATGTTGATCCAACAGTCTGGTCAGTGGTTTGGAGGCTCCAGTTCAACTGTTGACAGGTGCTTCTATTATTTTGTTCACCTCACTAATGTCAGACTACATCGTCCAAAACCTCTGGAACAGTTAATAATAAATCATTTATCAACTGAGTGAGTTGTTTTTTTTTCCATAAGAACTGACGGAGCCACAGACACCAGCGTCTGATCAGATCAGAGGATTTAAATCTCCAGGTGTTTCACAGGTACAACAACCTGTGGAGTTTCAGACTGTTCATCTCAAATCAGACGTTTCATCTCTGATATCTGACAATTCTACTGTAAGAAAAGGTGATTCTGCTGTTTTTGTTGGGGGGGGGGGGGGGGGTTATTCCCCGGAGACTCTTTTTTAAAATGGAGGTTGGCACAGCAGCCCCCCCACCCCAACACCTACAGAGACATGGGCGCGCGTGCACGAGGGCCGCTGGGGATGACACTTCATCGCTCCCGTGCACCTGCAGCGCGCGACCCGGTGATCGTCCGGAGACGAGCAGGTGAGATGTGGGCGTGTCCATCGGTCCCGAGCGGAGCCTTTTGTTTCCGCCACAGACCCGCACGCGCTCTCCAATTACGCACAGCTGCGACCCTCTGTTAGCTGCAGACATGATGTTTTACACAGTTGAATCATATGAGCGTGATTCTATTGGAGATGAAATCTATCAATGTGCAAAGAGTTAAAGTGGGAACGTACAATGGGCTGAGCTGCAGCAGAGACTCGGTCCTGGACCACTCAGGTGTTGCCAGAGCAACGAGAGGCTGCGATGCGCATCCGGCGGCAGGACAATGAGAAGTGATCCTGAAACAGTCTCGACTGATCTGAGACCAGATCTTTGTTCTCACGGGAGGAGACACGGCTCAGACGGGACAGTGCGGCGCGTCCCCGAGGTGAATCAGAGCTGAGCAGAAAGGTGCATGTGTCAGGCTGTGTGTGTGTGTGTGTGTGTGTGTGTGAGTGTGAGTGGCGGGGGGGCGGGGGGGTACGGGACTGTACCCGGACGTACCCGACCCGCCAACATGCCGTTGCATTCACATGCACGCGCGCACACATCATCACCACACCGGCCCGGTTCCACCGAACAGAACATGTCGGTGACGGGACTTCACCCTCACCGGCGACATCACGCGTAAGAGCGTTTTACCTTCTACAACTGCGACTGCTGCCGGGAGGCACCGGCGTTGCTATGGCAGCAGGGGATGAGACGTGGGGGCTGCTCTGGTTGGGATGTGGACAAAGTGAATCTCTCTCAGAAAGACGAGGGCGAGTCGGGACGAAAAAACACGACGAGCTGTCGTTTTATTCATGTGACACGAGGCGCGTGCGTGCAGCCAGAAATAATGACAAGTTACAGGCGGCGACGGGACATCTCGTGCGCGTGTCCGTCACACACACACACACACAGACACTCACACACACACAGACACACACACACACACAGACACACACACACACACACAGACAAACGCGCACACACACACACACACACACACGCACACTTTACCGTTGACTTGACCGGCACGTATAGGACGGGTTTCCCGGGAGCTCCCTTCTTGTTGTGTTCTCCCAACACGTTGGTTCCGACCTGAAACCCTTTGGACTTCACCCAGAATTTGAATTTGGCGTTGATGTGGCTGCTGTCGACGTACACGCCGTCCGACTCGTCGTTCTGCAACAGTGTCTGCATGATCTTGTTATATTTTCTCCGGGTGACGGTCTTCGTTTTACCGGAGTCTCCATAAGTGCGGAGACACCAGTCCTGAAATTCACCGAACATCTCCGCCTCCAGCACGACCGGACTCCGGCTCCTTTTGGGCGCATCCACGCACGCCTTCCTCGTTGCCATCGCTCCCTCGCTCCCTCTCTGTCTGAGCCCTGGCTAATAAAGAACACACTTGAACGGGTCGATGTTTCCACCTCTGTCCCGCGTCCTGGGGGCTCGGTTCGGGGTGTGGGACGCTTCCTCCCCGTGGTTTCCCCGCTGAAGTGACCCGGACAGCAGCACACCTGTTTGCAGAGCAGTGCTGTCCCGAACCGCAGCGGTGAAAAATGTCACTTCCTCACATCCTCCGCTGAGGAGCAGCGAGGGGGGCGAGGGGGGCGAGGGGGGCTGTCCTACGCCGAGCGGGCAGATCCCACCTGTGCGTAAAAGCCTCTTCACCGAGACTCGGTCCTCGTTCCACAACAAAGAACCGACATGTGGGAACAAGCGTCGCTCTCGGTTCCTCTCGACCTTCCTCCTCTCATCCGACTCGGTCCTTCACGATGCGGATCCACATCCGAGCACCACGCGCCACCTGGTCCTGTCCGCTCCTCACACCTGTTTGAATGGGACGCGCTGTCCCGCCGTGCGCGCGCTCGCGCTCACACACACACAATCAATATGTACAGACTTAATTATTATGATACACATGTAGTTTGGATGTGTTTGTGACGTCACCTCCAACAGATTCTCAATAAAAGATAATTTGACAAATAATTTACAGTTTGACAAAGGAACGTTTTTTATAATAAATTATAAAAGGGATTTCAATTTTAAGTAAACAAAAACAATGTGATGAGTGAAATCTATAAACACGAACAGTTACAGATGTTGAGGAAGAAGAAAAAGATCTGTCTTTTCCCCCAGTGTGTAGTTCTGAGCCTGCGTGTGTGAGTGTGTGTGTGTGAGTGTGTGTGTGTGTGTGTGTGTGCGCGCGTGCGTGCGTGCGTGTGTGTGTGCGTGTGTGTGTGAGACTCTTCCTGGCCTGTGCATTATCGGCCCATGCTGGCGGTGGCTGCTGTTGCCATGACAGCAGCTCAGCTCGGCCGTGCAGAGAGAGAGTGGGATGCCCCGTCCTCATCCCCCCCTCCCCCCTTTCTTAACTACAAGACAAACATCCCAACACTCGAATAGAGACAAACTTCACGTGTGTGTGTGTGTTTGTTTCATTTCGTTTCATCACTTGTTCTCCTCTCAGGACGAGGAAACGAGTCATTGCTCTTATTCTTAAAGGTTCAGTTGTTGTTGTTGTCTTGATTTGGCTCTTGGCACCAAACTGTTACACATCTGGGTATTAATAATAATTTTCAGAGAACATAAGAAAAACTACAGGGAAAGTGCAGCATCTATCAAACACCTCTTCAGTTTTCTTCATTCAGTTTTTTAAGTGTTTTCAAGTTCTTCCACATTTTTAATGCTGTTTTTTTCTTTGATATATATATTACGATTTTTTTCCCGTCAAGTAAAACATCAAAAACTCTGCTGTAGTTTCTTTATGTTATCTGTGTAGAGGAGTATTGTCATTGGCACCTAAGTATTACAAAAGATGCTTAAACATTATTATATAAAACTCTAACCATGTTGCTTCAAGTATGTTTTCCAGATAATATTTCTGGACACACACGTACCTCATTCCCCGCTCCCTCTGTGCAGTCACGCCTCCTTAGTCCTAATGAGGCACAACTACCGTAATTACGCTCACAATCCCCCACTGAGCACAACACACACACACACACACACACTCACAGACACACACACACACACTCTAAAGAAACTGTCGACAGTGATACAGTCAAACAAATGAGGCTCATGAAATAGTAAAATGTTTGCTCCTAAAATCAATGTAAAATCTACTAGTAAAGTACAAGTACATAAAGTGTAATGTACCTATTGTAAGTCGCTTCGGACAAAAGCGTCTTCTAAATGAATGTAATGTAATGTAATGAAAACTGTACTCTATGAAGTACTTTAACAATAGTACTTTGTAAAGTACTTTAACAAGAGTACTCTGTAAAGTACTCTAACAATCACCAATGATCTGACTGAGTGTCACTCAGGTGCAGTTACACAACCAGTCGTCTGGTTGTGTTGTAAACAAACCGGCTGAAGTACAACCTGAGCAGAGGGGACACCACGGGGTCAACACAGGGGTCAACACAGGCCTTGGGGTCAACACAGTGGTCAACACAGGCTTTGGGGTCAAGACAGGGGTCAACACAGGCCTCGGGGTCAACACAGGCCTCAGGGTCAACAGGCCTCAGGGCCGACACAGGGGTCAACACAGGCCTCGGGGTCAACACAGGCCTCAGGGTCAACAGGTCTCAGGGTCGACACAGGGGTCAACACAGGCCTCGGGGTCAACAACGGCCTCAGGGCCGACACAGGGGTCAACACAGGCCTTGGGGTCAACACAGGCCTTAGGGTCAACAGGCCTCAGGCCTCGGGGTCAACACAGGCCTCGGGGTCAACACAGGCCTCAGGGTCAACAGGCCTCAGGGTCAACAGGCCTCAGGCCTCGGGGTCGACACGGGAGTCAACACAGGCCTCAGGGTCAACAGGCCTCAGGCCTCGGGGTCAACACAGGCCTCAGGGTCAACAGGCCTCAGGCCTCTGGGTCGACACAGGGTCAACAGACAGGTTCGTCCTCACTGGGCCTGGTGTTGATCTCAGTGTGATCAAGCCTGAGTGACAAGTTGATCCCTACTGCCCCCTGATGGTGGAGTTGAGAACTGCACCTCCTCTGTGTCATCCTGAACCGGGCCGGACCAACACATGAGTTGATATGATCCAGTATGTCTCAGTGAGTTATATTTTAGATTTTACGACTCATGAATATTATAATCTTATAATCTTTGCGGATTAAAGGGTTAATTCACTCTAATCACGTCCAAACATTTTCATGAAAATGACTGGTTATTCTATGACATCTTGGAACATCAGACACTCAGGTTCTTGCTGCCACATGAATTCAATGAAAATGAATAAAGTTGATGTTTTTAAATTAGTTTTACAGCTGAACACACTTTACAACAACTGTCCTGTAAAACTGTTGATGAAACTTTACAAACTTAGTGAACACACACACTTATGAAACATATTAAATATGTATACAGTATAACCATAATGGCACATATTAAAATAGTATTATAATTAGATTTTTCAAACTGTTGTTTGTAGATAATTTAAAATAAATAATAAATCAATGTCTCTGTGGTTTGTGTCCCATAATTCAGATGGTCCTTGTTTCACAGAATTTGATTTGGTTAATATAGAATTGATAAGCTCATATTGATGATATGATATTTGCAGCTTCCTGGTCAAGGGCTGAACATTACCTCATGGAGACAAAGTCAAGTTGCTTCCTCACATTACTGGAAAATATGACCGAATATATCTTTTTGTCTCTTTTTGTCCTGATCCTCCACATGTACACACTGTGAGATCTGAAGGATTGTTATTATTATTATTATTATTATTGATAAACACCACAGTGGTTTGTAGTGTTTGATGTGTGATAATTTTGTGAGGGGGCGGGGGGTCTGTTCTCTCATCATCTGCTCAGTCAGCCACAACACGGACCAGCCAGAAGTTGCATCATCAGTCTGACGTGGCGAGGCCGCGGTGCAACGCCAACACACTCTGACAGCCGCACGGGACCGAGAGGCGGGAGCAGAGAGCTGTGGGTCGGGGCCCGGGGTGACTACAGGCCGTCGGGACAGCACAGCCACGAGGCAGCCAGGAGATGACAGAATAGGCACAGTCGCCATGGAAACACATGCGGCCCAGGCAAATCATGGCAACTGGTAACTAAGTAACAGGAAACGACGGACCATAGAGGGGATGAGTCTGGTTAATCATGAAGAGAGGGGGAAGGACTCGCTTCCTCCGTCCCCACACAAAGCGGACTGACTCTGGATTAGTGTGAGCTATAGAGGAGGCAAACACCCTCCACCCTCCAGCATCAAGCCTCCACCCTCCAGCATCCAGCCTCCACCTCCACCCTCCACTATCCACCCTCCATCCCCCAACCCCCACCCTCTTTCACCATCACTTTCTTTGTAAATCCATGAGGGGGTGTAAATGAGCAAAAGCTGCCAGAGGAGGGGAAACAAGCTGGAGTGGCGCCATTAAACCCAGCTGTATGTGTGTGTGTGTATGTGTGTGTATGTGTGTGTATGTGTATGTGTCCAGACGGAAGCTACAGTTAAAAACCCAGGAGGTGGAGCTTCATCATGAGTGAAGCACATGTTCATCCACAACTGCAACTGTTAACAACTGAACAACAACTATACAGCATCTGTAAACAACTGTACTACAACTGCACAACAGCTTCACATCAACTGTACTACAACTGCACAGCACCTTCACATCAACTGCACAACACCTTCAGATCAACCGTACCACAACTGCACAACACCTTCACATCAACTGTACCACAACTGCACAACACCTTCACATCAACTGTACCACAGATGCACAGCACCTTCACATCAACTGTACCACAGATGCACAGCACCTTCACATCAACTGTACCACAACTCCACAGCACCTTCACATCAACTGTACCACAACTGCACAACAACTGCACATCTTCACATCAACTGTACCACAACTGTACGTCAACTGTTCCTGTGTCCGTGCAGTTTTGTGCAGTTTCATGCAGCCAGTGGTGGAAGCAGCACACAGCTGCGTGTTTCCTCAGTTTGCCTCATACACATTTTATGCTTTGGTGAGTTTTAACTGCAGCAGGAGGAAATCTGTGGGACTGACTCAAAATAAACTACATTGTCCGAGTGCATGGAGATAAAAGTACATGTCAGCCAGTGCAATGGTCAATGTGTCTATATGGTGCAAAGAGTAAATTACAGAGAGCATAAAGTAAAACTGATTGTTGATTTCGGTCTAATAGGAATAATATAGAATATCACCAGCCTCTTTCTTTACACGTTGAAAATATCTATAACACATGGACTATTGCATGTACTCAGTCGATCTAAAACTATATGAAAACTGTTTTTATACAGTACAAAAAAATTTCAGACATCTACTTGTTCGATTCTTCTCCCTCTACCCAGAGAGACTCTTTCCTTCATACACCTGGATATTACATGACTCAATAAATTAGCGAGTGAATAATTTTTCAGACATTCACACAAGATCAAATGGCGTAAGGAAATGAATGCGCTGTGGTTTGAGACGAGGATATGTGTTCTCCAGAGTGAATCATTTATAGAAATGGCTAAGCTGCGTCTGTCTTAATCATTGAGGCCCAAGAACTTGCAACATATAGACTATAGATATAGTTTAGCATTGAGAGAAGAGCTGCTGGCTGACGTGTGACAGCAGCTCATGTCTCTGTGTTTGTTTGACAAACCAGTGGAATTTAAGCACTGTTAGAATTAAGACTAAAATTCCTTGCTCTGACCTGTGAACCCAACAATTCATACGGAGATCTCAAAGTTATCAATCTCTCTTTAGATCTTTTTTATTTTTATTAGAGCGCACACATATATTCACACTCTCAACCACAAAACCTTCACTAAGACATTGGCCAGATGAAGAAAGGTGAACAAGCAATGTCTTGCTTTCTTTCTCTCCACTTAGAAGACCCTGTCCTTTGGGAGACTGGGCAAACCAAACATACCCTGACCGCTGTGACCCCTCTGTGACCCCGCTGCAGGCTCCGTACACTCAACACAGACGGTGTCACAAACGGCTGAAGTTATCTTCATTATGACATCATAAAGAGACTTTTCAGTATTAAAGCAATATTTTACATTGCAGCAGCATTTTCACATCAGCGGTTGTTCAACCCGGTATCAGTCCATAAATACTGAGCCATGTGACAGAATGTCAGCGCCCTGAGGACGCAGAGCGTCAGTGGTCAGACGTTAAGGTCCCATCTCTACGTTGGACATAAATTCAGACTCACACATTAGCCCCTGGGCCTCCGGAGACTCTCACTGACCTTGTTCATACACATGCATGACACAGAAAGGCTTTAAATCATGTTAGTCACACAAACCAAGTTCCAAGGCACAAAATGACACTTGGACCCTTGATAGTCAAACAGTCTCCCTGAAGACAAAAGGGTCAAACTGGAGGATGATTTTCCAAAACCTGGCAACCGAAGTGTCGTTATTAATAATGTGGCTTATAACTAACCTATAATAACGCATCAGTTATTGATTTATAAACCAGCTACAGTGACACATTTTGATTGGCTCTATGACTGTAATACTTAGATTTTTACTCCAGTATTGCCTTGGTAACATTTGCTTGTTTGTCTCATGAATATGATGTTGATGGTGTCGCGGCTGCAGGAGACAGCAAACTGTTTCAAGCAGGGGTCGCCATGGGGAATGTTTTCTTTTTCGAAATTAACTTTTTATTTATTTTGAGAATGAATCCAATTTATTCTTTGTTGTGTATTTGCGGGCAGGGATAATTTCCCCATTAGTTTGTGTCACTGTAACTCAATCAGTCCATTCTAAGACTGAATGAGAACTCTGTTGTTCATTCTTATATGTCAGATACAATTCATGATTAGTTGTAACTCTAATGTGGTTTACACGAGGTGTTCAGATGTGAGCCACAGTTAATGTGTTGAAGAGAAACTCGATCAGGGACAAACGGCTTCTCTTGTCCGCCGCTGGCGTCATGGCGGCGTCATGGCGGCCTTCTCCTCCGAGGCCTTGTCACAAGATGGCGAACAGAGACGTGGAACTGGGGCGATGTGTTCTTCTCTGTTCCGACAGGGCCGCGACAGGCACTGGTCCCCGGAGGGACACTGGACTTCCCGGGTCTGTTCCACCTGCTGAAGCGACAGTTACACACCGGACACGACGGACCGCGACATGGCCGCCATGACGGACCTGACCGGGACGACGAAGCGTGACGTGACCGTTGGTTCTGAAGAGAAGGTTTGAACTTCCCATCGTCCTGTCTGTGAGATATAGATCTATATAGATATAGATAGATAGATGTTTCAGCTTCAGCGGCGGCAGGAAGTCAAACAAGGGCTAAAGTAAGATCGAACCTCGGGGTGTGAAGCTAGTGACGTCAGCAGGTGCACTCGGCCACACGCGGGGACTCGGGCCGGAACCGGACAGGTGGAGGTGAACACGGGACCGGACCTGTCTGCGACACGACACACCAACGATCCAGACCAGTGTTATAACCACCGACTGCTTCATTAGACCAACCGACAAGACACTGTTCGTGCTGTTGTTGTGTGTGTGTGTGTGTGTGTGTGTGTGTGGTCGACGTATTGATCCATCAGATCAGATCCATCAGATCAGATCCATCAGATCAGATCCATGTTCATGGTCTGTCTCGTCCGGACGTCACGATGTGTCGTCATCTGAGGAACTAGCTCACATGCTAGCAGCGTGGTGCTCGCGGGTCAGACCAGCTGGTCCTGAGGAGGGGGGTCGGCTTCACACCGGCTCGTTTCACTTTGGACCACATGACTCATATTCATAACAGTCATCTTTTCGATTTACTTTAAATCGTCGTGCTCCTTTTTTTCTTTCCGCGTGTTGCTCGGTGACCGGGTCGTTTAACAAGCTGCCGCTCCGCCGCAGGAGGAACCTCCCGCCGGCCGCCGGTGGACCCGTCCCGGAGCAGGGCGCCACGGGCCGGTCGCAGCCCCGATGAACACGGTCTGGAGGCGGAGGAGGTTGTGAACCCGCAGGGGAACGACGGAGGTAAGTGATCGAACCACATGCAAACACAACCGGCCGAGAGGCGCGTTCCCGGCGAGGGGCACCCGGCCCCGGTCCGGCCCCGGTCCGGCCCCGATCCCGGTCCGGTCTCTGCAGCCTCACGACACAAAGACCGGCTCGAACAAACCCACGACCGCAGGACGAGCCCGTGAACCGGGACGTGTCTGTCTGGTGATGTTGTAATAACGTTCATACTCTCGGTGCTTCTCTGTGATTTCATCTGTGACCGACTGTTCGTGTAGAGACGGAACATGAGAACCAGGCTGCAGCATGTTCCTCTGTCTCACTGCAGCATGTTCCTGTCTCACTGCACTTTGTTCCTCTGTCTCACTGCACTTTGTTCCTCTGTCTCACTGCACTTTGTGCCCCTGTCTCATCTCGTCTCACTGCACTTTGTTCCTCTGTCTCATCTCGTCTCACTGCACTTGGTTCCCCTGTCTCACTGCACTTGGTTCCCCTGTCTCATCTCGTCTCACTGCACTTTGTTCCCCTGTCTCATCTCGTCTCACTGCACTTTGTTCCCCTGTCTCATCTCGTCTCACTGCACTTTGTTCCCCTGTCTCATCTCGTCTCACTGCACTTTGTTCCCCTGTCTCACTGCACTTTGTTCCCCTGTCTCATCTCGTCTCACTGCACTTTGTTCCTCTGTCTCATCTCGTCTCACTGCTCTTTGTTCCCCTGTCTCATCTCGTCTCACTGCACTTTGTTCCCCTGTCTCACTGCACTTTGTTCCTCTGTCTCATCTCGTCTCACTGCACTTTGTTCCCCTGTCTCACTGCACTTTGTTCCTCTGTCTCATCTCGTCTCACTGCACTTTGTTCCTCTGTCTCATCTCGTCTCACTGCACTTGGTTCCCCTGTCTCACTGCACTTTGTTCCTCTGTCTCATCTCGTCTCACTGCACTTTGTTCCTCTGTCACACTGCACCATGCTCCTGAGGAGAGAAACAAGTTGTCACGTTAAAGCTCAAGTTCCCTTGTCAGTGAAAGTTGTGCAACGGGGACGTTCGCGGCAAAAAATGGACAACGCGAGATTTCACTGACGCGTCCTCCACATGGGGGGGAGTGGCTCTGTGTCGCTCTCTGCTGCAGAACAACACATGTCTCAACAACACACGAGTAAACAACAACACAAAACCAAAAGCTGCAAACATAGTGGTTGTTGACAGCAGGGGGTCCAGCACACCAGTACCAGTCAGTCACAGGACGAGGTTCACACTCTCACATACGCTCTGGCAACACTGACAGATATGTTTTATGTGAATGACAGGCAATGTGAAAATTCTCTGATGAAAAGATGTGTTTATGATGGAGATGCTAAGTCTGGGTCTTGTATGAGAAACACTGAACAACCGTGTGGGCGCACATTTAAACACCAGGTCCAACAGAGCCATGTTACTAATAAATAGTCTATTACTAACATGAATATACCTACTGTAAATGAAGGATTGAATTAGTAAAGTAATATTTCTCCTCCCAACATCATTAACCCACAGTGGAGTCATTGTGAGGCCTCATTAAACACAAAAAGCATTAAACACTCAAATAAGGTAAATAAGTTTATAAGGTGGAAGAAAAGCGCCAATGTTGTACACGGTGAGACGGACCGGTGGGTCCAGACTCCAAAGGATGGAGTGTTTACAACTTCCTGGGAGTGGCAGGAAGCGCAGGGAGCAGGGTGTGGTGGCTTCATGGAAAACAAAGAAATGAGACGCGTGAATTATTGTCAACAAGCTGTAGTGTGAGGTGCTGGCTTCACCATCTGTCAGTGTCGTGTCCATGAACACGTGGACGAGCCGGGTAGTGCCGCAACCAGCGGCTATGTTCATTATCGATTAATCTGACGATTATTTAATCGATTAGTTGTTTGGTCCATAAAATGTTGATTGTGTTACCTAAACCTCAACATGATGTTTTGTTCTGTACCCAAACTAAAGATTCAGTTCACGGTCAGAGAGGAGCAAAGAAACCAGAAGATATTCACATTTAAGAAGCTGAAATCAGAGAATTTGGATTTTTTCTTCTTGAATCGATTAATAAATTATCAAAATAGTTGGCGATTAATTTAGTAGTCAATCACTAATCGATTAACTGTTGTAGCGATCAAAAAGATTGATGTATAACCCTCCACATTCTGTGCTGCAGCTGGCAAACGATCAACACATATTGTGACTTTGTTTTGAACAGACTGAAAATAAGGAATTGCAAATTATGTAATCAATTTTAATTCTCTGCGTTTAATAATAAAAATGTGATTATTGTTGTTTTCTTTCCTAGAGAGCTTCAAGATGGCGATGACGGTGGTTGTGACTCCAGATTCCTCCAGTGTTAAAACCAGCCGCTTTCAGTTGGTGACCTGGATCAACGACCTGCTGAAAACTGACTTCAAAGACGTGCGGGAGATGGGTTCAGGTGATTCATCAGTATAAACATAAGATACGCCACGTTTAAATAATCCTGAGCTGCTACAAGCTATGAACTGATGTGTTTTGGACCAGTCTTAAATATCGCAGGAAGTTAAAGTAGCAGCAGAAAGAGTCTGAGTGGTTGAGACCAGGTGGTCACGCCTGCTGCTCTCTGATCTGTCTGTACAGGTGCGTGTCACTGTCAGATGATGGACTGCGTGATTCCGGGCTCTGTTGACATGACCAAGGTGAAGTTTGATGCTCAGGGTGAGGACGAGTGTAAGCACAACTTCCGTCTCCTCCACGAGGCCTTCAGCAAGAGCGGCATCACCAAGGTACGAACTTTTCATCCAGCAGCGGAGCAGCAAGAGTTTTTTGTGTCTTTCTCTGTCACTGACGCCTTCTTCTGTCCTGCTATTTGTTTTTCAAATGATGGATGCTCCCTTTTGGATCAGATCTACATTTCATAAAAGTCTAGTCCTGTTGTTCAATAAGGAATTTATGCTACTTTCTAAATGTTTCCATGTCTCTGTCTTGATTTAGACTATCCCAGTGGAGGAGCTCATTAAAGGGGACCTTAAAAGCAACTTGGAGACCCTGAAGTGGTTCAAAGCTCTCTACGTAGCAAACGTGAAACGTGAAGAATACGACCCAGTGAAAGCTCGGGACAGTCACGACATCAGCGCTATCGTGGGATCTCCACAATCACGTAAATACAACTTCACATTTTCTTTCTCTGTGATAATAGAACAAGTGTTTTGATCCTCACGGTCACTGAGCGATGTGCAGTAATGGTGTTTTCTCTCACTTTAACAGGAAGATCTAAGTTGGAATCAGACACAGAAGAGAATGGAACAAATTTCCCCTACACTGAAAAGTGGAAGAGTATTTTTGACTGGGCTGAACGTAGTTCTACTGGAGAGCACTGCACCTACTGCAGCACCTGTGCCAGAAATCTCAACACGTTTCGTAAAGGCCTGCCTGAACTCCGGCGACACGCGGAGACGAAACGACACAAGAAACTAACACAAATTTCCAGGAATGCCTGTCGACGCTCCGAGCGGCCGCCCTGTAGCGACGCCGCTCTCCGGTTTATTCACAAACACTGTTATAACGGCTCTGCCAAAGGGGAAGAGGTGTCTGTGCAGTTTGCTCGCAGCAAGCTGGGGCTGCAGTACCCTAAAGATATCACATCCGTCTGCCAGCACACTCCATACTGCATATACGTCTACGAAGGGGTGACCGTGGGACAGGACGACACCATCTCTGTGGTACTTGTTGGGTTCTTCGACGTGGACACCTGCAAGCACTGCGTCAGGTTTCTGGATGCTCTTCAGTCAGAGGAGGCGGCAGCGGTGGGGGATACCTTGAAGAAGTTCGGGTTACCCACAGAAAACCTTGTAGCCGTTTACCTGGATGGTAACGGTGCGGCCTCAGAGCAGATCTGCTCGCAGCTCAGGGAACTCAACCCCAACATACTGGCCGTAGGAGGGCTGTACAGAATCGGTGATGCTGCATGTCATGCTGGGGTTAAGAAGCTGTCCAATCAGGCTCAAGGGCTGATGGCAGACATCCACGCCCACTACTCCTCCTGTTCTATGAAGGATGACAACCTCAAGGCTCTTTTTGGATCCGATGTCACTGTGGACACTCCATTGATTCATATCAACACCAGCTGCCTTAACTTTTGCCTTTTTGTCACAAGAATGTTGGAGATGTGGACAGATCTCATATCGTACTTCAGCTCTCGTGACAAGGACGATGGCGAAGCCAAGTTGATCTGCTCCCAGCTGCAGGATCCCACGGTCAGGGCCTCGTTCATGTTCCTGGACCAGGCCTTAGAGCCGCTGCTCAGTTTCCAGAAGCATGTGCAGACACGGGAGGGAGTTCCTCAAGCTGATGTACTGCTCATCCTCGTAGAAGCCGCTAAACTGCTGAGCACCTACACCTCCTACTTCCTTCATCCTCAAGCTGCTGTTCGCTTCCTCAAGGAACTCGATGCCCAAATCCTCAAGAACAAGAAATTCCACCTGTCAAGCCCTACACTCAATCTGGGTGGGAAAGGCGTGGAAGACTTCCTGAAGGAGTCGGAGGCTGAGAAGACACTGCCAATGTTCAAAGAGGAGGCGTTGTGTTTCTACGTGGCACTGACAGGCTGCATCGCAGAGAAGATGCCTCTGAGCGACGGGCTGCTGAGGAGCGCAGCTCAGCTTCTGGACCCAAAGAGCAGGACAAAGGTGACGGGAGAAGAAGTCGGGGAGATCGGGACCAAGCTGGGACTCTGCAGTTCCCCCGAGGAGGTCAACCAGCTCACCAGTGAGTTCCTCCAGTACCAGCTGTCAGAGGAGGGAGACGAGTCTTCGGTGGATAAACACTGGGCCAGAATCCTGAGCGACACCAAGCCGACGGCGTTCAGGAAGCTTGTGTTGAGCCTGTTGTCTCTCCCCCGTCCTCCGCTCCACGCTCAGAAGGTTTTTACTCAGGTATGTAAATGTGGGAGCTGCATCATCATTTTTGTCTGCACTTATTTTATTTTTTTTTGGGCGCGTTCAATTCATTTAGTATTTCCTGTCTCAGGCCTTGGAGAACGGAGAAGCTGCACTGTTCTCCGAGAGTGACGCCTTCACAGAGAGCGAGTGTGACGCCACATCCGACAGCGCCCTCTCCGATGGCACCGGCCACAAACGTGAGAAACAGTTAACAAGTTTAATAATCTGATGAATAAAAACTTTTTACTTGACGATGACGTCACTGGATGATCTGATTTTCTAGGAGTAAATGGTCGCAGTATGAGAGTGAAGAAGTGTGAAGTCCGGCTCACAAAGATGAACCGTAAGAAAAAATATTTTAACTTTTTTAAGTGTAATTTTACTTTGACATTTATTTTGTAAATTGGAGCAAATCGTCACTTTTAACAGAGAAAAGTTTGAGATGTTTAGTCTGTGTGAAAACAGACGTCTAAAACGTTGAGTTCTACTTTCTGTTTCCTCCCAAAGGGCAAAAGAATGAAAACGATGATGAACCAGGAGAGAACGGCTTCTTATCCAACGAGGTACAAGATTTTCCTTTATGACCAACGTCGTCGCTGCAGTAGATGACGGTGTGTGTGTGTGTGTGTGGGTGTGGGTGTGGGTGTGGTGTGTAATGAGTGTGTTGTCTCTCAGGGGACCAGTAGGGGAGCTTGTGGCTGGGAGAGCAGCTTGCGCCAGAAGCCTCAGGCCCGTACAGTGTTTCAGGCTGGTGCTCACAACTGGTCCAAACCCGTAGATCTTGATCAGGACAGCAAAAAGGGTCCGTCGTCCCAAGAGGAGGTGGTAGGTGTTCTGACGGATACTGACAGAATACAGGCCTCTGACACCAAATAAGATGAACCCGAGGTGTGAGCGTCCAAGCATCAGGCTGCATGATCAATCAAATCCAGAAATCCAGATTTAGTTTCAACAGATGCTTTAAATAAAAAAATGAATCCCAACTAAAATCCAACAAATTACCTGAAAAGGGCAAACTTATAACAATGATCATTTCCTTCTCTTACTGCAAATCCACATCAAAAGCACAACATCTGCTTCAGGTAGACTCGTCTTGAATTCAGTTTCCTCAAGAGGATTCATAAATGATCAGAATCCAGGTCGAACGTTGGGGCTTCTGATGAATCAGAAAGTGATGTCGCCAGCTCTCGGGTCTAAATTCAATTTACTGAAATCGTTTCAAACCAGTGGAAACGACATTAGTGCTGCTGATTTTAACAAATGTCATCTGACTTTAAATATCAAAACTGAAACTGGGATTGGTGGTAAATTTAAAAATGCCGTCATCTAAAGTTACCATGAAATATTACAACTGTAATGTTTATTTTGTATGAAATAAAAAGTTTGTACCTTTGACTTTTCTTTGTTGTTAATTTTTGTTGACTCTCAGACTGAAGAGTCGTCATCATCCAGTAAGTCGACACCGAGAGGACGGAGGAAACACGTCTACCAGGTCATTACATCACGTCACACCAAATGTCCAAATGCCTTCAAGATGAACATGCATTTTTAATTAATATCTGCTTCTCTCGTCGTTTGGCGTCTGCAGGACGGGAAAGGGTTTCTGTCCGGAGAACTGGTGTGGGGGAAGGTGAAGGGCTTTTCCTGGTGGCCTGGTCTGGTGATGCCTTGGAAAACTAAGGCGGGTCCGCCGGGCATGCGGCGGGTGGAGTGGTTTGGAGACGGGATGTTCTCAGAGGTGAGACGTGCTGGAGCTGCATAGACACTTCACTAGATCAGCTGGATTTTAATCATCGTTTCATTCTGTTGCAGATTTACACAGAGGGTCTCCTGCCGTTCGCTGCTTTCACCAAGTGCTTCTGTAAAAATTCCTACGCCTGCTTGCCCATCTACAAAGAAGCTATCTACCAAATCATCGAGGTAAGAGACAAAAACATTTAGTGCTGCATCCTATCTCGTACTGTTTTTATGTCTGATGTTGCTACTTTATTGAATCCAAGTGGAAACAGATGAATGAAGAGGACGTTTGTCCTTAACTGGATGAAACCAGAAGGTGTGTGGATGTTGGAGAATCAGTGTGTCAGTCTCTGTTAACATCTGTGATCTGCAGCTGGCAGCCGAGCGATGTGGAAAATCTTTTGCTGAAGCCGGAGGAGATAAAGGGAAAGAGCTAAAGTTGATGCTGGACTGGGCATTAGAAGGATTTCTGCCTTCAGGACCTGAAGGATTCTTACCTCCTGGTATGAACATACGTTAACTTAACAACAGCTGATCCACAGTCAAACACATAGTGTCACACAATGAATTATAAAATGTTACTATGTTGATAACGAAGAGGAACGTAAAAATATACTATTCTTTGATTCCATCGTTGTCTGATCTTCAGATTCTGCTGCTCACATTGAGTCTTCGGACTCAGTGCTGTCCGACTACCAGCCCCCGGCTAAAAGGAAATATGTTCTGAAGAATAAGGCGATTGCTCCTGCGACCACGTACAGTCGAGGTATGTATCTGTTTCATGAGAGTGAACGTTCAGGATCATCATCATCATCATCGTAACTTGTTTTATTCTTTCACGTTACAGAATCATCTTTAGCGATGGTCAAACATAAAGGACAAAATATTGAAGGTAAGTTTTTTGGAAGGAGTTTTTGTAAATCTTAAAATATAAACATAAAATTCTTAATTGTATGATAATGACTTGTTATTTCAGATTTCTGTTTGTCATGTGGATCCTCTGAGATTGACGCGCTGCACCCGTTGTTTGAAGGTGGTCTGTGTCTAAAGTGCAAGGTAATCAACAACCTAACAAGCAGACAACCTCACAACCTCACAACCAGACAACCTGACAACCTCACAGCCAGACACCTAACAAGCAGACAACCTGACAACCTAACAAGCAGACAACCTGACAACCTAACAAGCAGACAACCTGACAACCTCACAACCAGACAACCTGACAACCTGACAACCTGACAACCAGACAACCAGACAACCTGACAACCAGACAACCTAACAAGCAGACAACCTGACAACCTAACAAGCAGACAACCTAACAAGCAGACAACCTGACAACCTCACAACCAGACAACCTCACAACCTGACAACCTGACAACCTGACAACCAGACAACCTGACAACCTGACAACCAGACAACCTAACAACCTCACAACCAGACAACCTGACAACCAGACAACCTCACAGACAGACAGGTTGTCTGTCATCTGACCCGTCTGTCCACTTCAGTGTGTGAATGTTGAAACTCCATCACAAACACATTGTCACTGTTTGTAGGAGAACTTCACAGAAACGTTGTATCGATACGATGAAGATGGTTACCAGTCGTACTGCACTGTGTGCTGCGCCGGGCTGGAGGTCATTTTGTGCGGCAACGCCAGCTGCTGCAGGTAAACGTGGAACGTTCTCATTTAGTTTTATATGGGTTATGGATTATGTAAGTATAATTCAGTTAGTCAGCAATTTAAAGCCCCAACGTTCGACCTGGATTTGTTTACATCTGGCAAATTGGTTCAATGAAAAGTTTGAAGAATTTCAGTTCAGGGTTGTTCAGTGAACCATGGAGTTACATTAATACTGAAAAAACATAAAAATCTGATTATCCTCTGGAGTACAAGAAGCATTTTGATATGATTTCTAATGAGGATAATGGACATCTGTCTCTCCCAGATGTTTCTGTAAGGACTGTGTGGACATCCTGGTGGGAGCGGGAACCTTCGACAACCTCAAAGACGTGGATCCGTGGAGCTGCTACATGTGTCAGCCGGCACAATGCGATGGGAACCTCCGACTCAGGCCCGACTGGAGCGTCAAGGTCCAAGATTTCTTCGTCAACAACAGCGCCATGGAGTTCGTAAGTGACTAAGATACTTCCTCTCTAAACACACGTGTAAAGACCTGTAGCAGGTACAGAACACGTGTTCAAGTTGTATTTTCTTTTTGAATCCCAGGAGCCTCACAGAGTTTATCCCTCCATCCCTGCGGCTCAGCGCCGGCCGCTCAAGGTGCTCTCGCTGTTTGACGGCATCGCAACAGGTTGGTTCATCTTGTCGCCGTGTAAACGAGGCTGAAGAACACGTTGATGTGAACATGGGTTTTAACCTTGTGGCATCCTGACAGGATACCTGGTGCTCAAAGACCTGGGCTTCAAGGTCGAGCGCTACATCGCCTCAGAGATCTGCGAGGACTCCATCGCTGTGGGGATGGTCAAGCACGAGGGGAAGATCGAATACGTCAACGACGTTCGCACCATCACGAGGAAACACGTGAGTACGAGCTCGTGTTCATCAGTTTACAGCGAGAGTATGTGAAGACAGAACTGAGCTTCAGCGGTGTCGTTGTGTGTTGCAGTTGGCTGAGTGGGGTCCGTTCGATGTCCTGATCGGAGGAAGTCCCTGTAACGACCTGTCCATGGTCAACCCTCTGAGAAAAGGATTATTTGGTAACTTCGGTTAAAGTGAACAAATGGTTTCTGATCAAATAATGTCACTGTAGTGACATCATACTCTTTGACACCTGCAGAGGGCACCGGGCGGCTCTTCTTTGAGTTCTACCGCATTCTGACGTTGCTGAAGCCAAAGGAGGGCGATGACCGTCCGTTCTTCTGGCTGTTCGAGAACGTGGTTTTCATGAGCGCCAACGACAAATCAGACATCTGCAGATTCCTGGAGGTCAGATGATATTTAATAATGATGATGTCACAAAGATCTTCCTGCTCATCACTCGAGTCCCTTCTTTTTGTTCTTCCAGTGTAATCCCATTCTCATTGACGCAGTGAAAGTCAGTCCTGCTCACAGAGCGCGATACTTCTGGGGAAACCTCCCCGGCATGAACAGGTGACGATGGACACAGTCATATTCACGTCTTCATGTTCTCACACAGAAACAATGTGTTTGATTCACTGTTTCGTCTTCAGGCCTCTGGCGACGTCTCTGGACGACAAAGTGTCTCTGCAGGATTGTTTGGAAATCGGACGCATGGCGAAGGTACAAACAGCTCGTTCAATTTTAATAACTCATAATCCATCGACCTCACGTCCTTGTGGGGTTTCCATTGTAAACTTAAATAATTATAACAAGAGAAATGATTGTAAAACAAAACAATGTATGGTAATAACTAACGTCAGCTGTTTTGTCCCTCCTGGTTTTCCATCATACCCTCGTACATATAGAAACTGAAAACGTCGGAATAAGTATTTCTAAATTCTCTTCCTTCAGTTTGACAAAGTTCGCACCATCACGACCAAGTCCAACTCCATCCGACAGGGGAAGATGGGCCCGCTGCCCGTCAGCACTGGGGGCAAGGACGACTACCTGTGGAGCACGGAGATGGAACAGTGAGTGAACTAACCAGTCATCTCTCCACACTGGGAACTTGAAATTATGTTTCTGAATTTAATTCTTCAAAATTTCAACAGCAGATTATAAAATGTCTAAAAGTTATAAAATTCAAATTATATGAATTTGAGTTGCGTAAATTTCAAAAGGTCGAACTCAGATCCCAAATTCAGATGCAACATCCAGGAAGGAAAATCAATCGATTGTGTGAACTCGAACAAACATCCAGCCGATCATGGCCGACAGACTGACGTTGTGCTCCATGCCGACATGTTTAGTCGTGTTCAGACGAGGATGTTCACTAACTTCACTTTGGTCTTTTGAGAAACGTCTCACAACACATGAGATGATCTGATGTTTGTGTTTGACTCTTCCAGGATCTTTGGTTTCCCCAAACACTACACGGACGTGAACCACATGGGCCGGATGCAGCGGCAGCGGGTCCTGGGTCGGTCCTGGAGCGTCCCCGTCATCCGACACCTCTTCGCTCCGCTCAAGGATTATTTTCAATGTGAACAACAACAGTGAGTCTTACGTAAAACTTTTATACATTTCTACGTTCTGAGCTTTTAGACCAGTTCATCCAGTGAGTCGAGTCTGATCCGCTCTCCGGCAGCGACTCGACAGGTCTGATGAACATGGATATGAATCATGACGTTAATCATCAGGTTCACTACAGACGTTTTTTAATGATCAGAACAATCTGCCATCCATTATCATGACGAAGGTTTTTACACATCTGAGATCAACATAGGACTTTTAATAAACACATCAACCTTCTTACAGCAGCATATTTACTGCACACTGGTCAAATGTTTCCCTCAGCTAAAAGAGTGAATATTAATAACTCAAGTTATTAATGTGGTTATTGTTCCTGATGTCAACACCAGTTATTCAGGACCTTTCGTGGTTTCTACCTCAACACGGATTCATCAGTTCTGCTGTTACACTTTTTAAATCTGTATTAATTTATGAAAAACTTTGATTCTCTTTGTATTTCATATTGTTGTAATCTCACCTGGGATTGTGAATTCTAGTATAATCATGTTCATCATCAGCTGCAGTTAATCTCATCGCTTTTACCTCCAGTGGATTTTTTTATACTTTTTTAACTACTTATTTATAAAAAACCAACGAGAACAAACGGTTCATCAATATTTCAGCTGGAGCATCTGTGATATGACACATGAACCATAATGTAAAGTGTGTTCTGCTTTAGACACGAGGCTTAAAGGACCGTAACAAGTTTTAATTACAAATACTTTTATTATCGTGGTTTTAAAAACAAGACAGAGACTTGAATCTTCCTCAGGTCGAACTGTTCTATCAGTCAATGTAAATGTCTGTGCTGCATTATAGACATCATCACTTGATCCACTGATTATTTTATATTAATAATCATTTTGTCTTAAATGCCAGAAAACTGTGAAAACTGAAACTTTGTCCGAAACTGAAACGTCATCGTCAAACCGAAACCAAAAGAACCAAATATTACAAGTAAACTGAGTCACAGAACAATAAGAATCATCTCCTTACATCAAACCAACCGGAGCTGAACCGTAAAAAAGAGAATCATCAATTATCAAAAATGTTTTATCACATCTCTCCTCACACAAAAAATGTTTTGTTGTAAACTGATTTTCATTCCACTGACGAAGAAGCAACAACGTAGAGATCAGACGATCACAAAGAGGCTGATCATTGATCAACAGAGTCATTACAAATAATATTCATGTGCAGCCCTGCTACAAAATCAGTGACAGAACTTGTGGTTTGCATATTCATATACACGAGTGTAATATTTCATGTTTGAATTCTCCTACTTTACCTCGTCGACTGTTTCCTGATGGTGCTACGCTAAAGGTGCTAATGGTGCTAACTCTGCCCTCACAGGCTCCAGGTCAAAGGTGAACTTTTCTTGTAGTTTTGTTTTTGTTTTGCAACTGTGTGTATTTTTTATGAAGAGTCTGTGACATAGGGAAATATTAGTGTGATGAATATTAAGGACATGATGGATTTATCCAGCGTCATGAACATGTTGTTTGTGTTTGTGTTTAGTTTTTTTCCATCATTTCAATTTGTTCTGACTGATCATGTGAAAAGAAGTTTTGACTTCAATGGGACTAATAAACATGTTTTATAAAACCAGTATTAACGTGTAGTTACTGAAACTCAGACGATTATTATTATTAATCTACAGAAGAACCTTCGGCTTCATGTTTGACGTCAACGTTCCTCCAACTCGATGGTGAATCATCAGTAATGTCTGTTGATAGGAACCTTTCACAGTCAGACGCAGCGTTAGTTTCTCAGATCTTTGGATTCACGTCTTCAAACATTATATTTTTCCAGACTTATCCAGACCTGGAAAATAATGAAATCAAATTCCATACTTTCCCATACTGCGTAGGAACCCTGGAACTACCACAACTCAAAGTAATTAAAACAAAGTAGTAGAATGATATCAACACACACTTGGTTCTGTCTCAGTCTGGGTCTCATGAGGGTTCTGACTCGACCCAGACGGACGGTCCACTAAACGTTCTCCGATGTTTCTGTGTCACGTTAAATGTTCCAGACCAACAACATGTCAACTCCTCGTGAAGATGGAAGTTTTCATTCTTTTTTATCAGAAGTTATTGATTTTGATGCTCAGAGCGATAAAGACGAAGCGGTCACTCGAAGGACAAAGCCGTTTCCCAGGGTTTGAGTTTCCTCTGCATCCGAGCCGGAGTGGGACTCTGGTTGCTCGGGGTTACATCAAGTTTTACTGCTCCGGGCAGTTCCTGTCCGTCCTGAATCAGTCGCATCACCTCCGCAAAGGAAAGCTGCCTCACCTGGGAAGTGTCCGCAGCTCGGTCGTGTTCCCTCACCTGGGTCTCTGCAGGAGCGTCCGTGGCCCGGTCGTGTTCCCTCACCTGGGTCTCTGCAGGAGCGTCCGTGGCCCGGTCGTGTTCCCTCACCTGGGTCTCTGCAGGAGCGTCCGCGGCCCGGTCGTGTTCTCTCACCCGGGTCTCTGCAGGAGCGTCCGCGGCCCGGTCGTGTTCCCTCACCCGGGTCTCTGCAGGAGCGTCCGCGGCCCGGTCGTGTTCCCTCACCCGGGTCTCTGCAGGAGTGTCCGCGGCTCGGTCGTGTTCCCTCACCTGGGTCTCTGCAGGAGCGTCCGCGGTCCGGTCGTGTTCCCTCACCTGGGAAGTGTCCGCAGCTCGGTCGTGTTCCCTCACCTGGGTCTCTGCAGGAGCGTCCGCGGCCCGGTCGTGTTCCCTCACCCGGGTCTCTGCAGGAGCGTCCGCGGTCCGGTCGTGTTCCCTCACCCGGGACTCTGCAGGAGCGTCCGCGGCCCGGTCGTGTTCCCTCACCCGGGTCTCTGCAGGAGCGTCCGCGGCCCGGTCGTGTTCCCTCACCCGGGTCTCTGCAGGAGCGTCCGCGGCCCGGTCGTGTTCCCTCACCCGGGTCTCTGCAGGAGCGTCCGCGGCCCGGTCGTGTTCCCTCACCCGGGACTCTGCAGGAGCGTCCGCGGCCTGATCGTCACTGAGATCACCATGTGAATCCGGCTGCTCGGCCCGGACGTCCTGAGGTGTCACACTAGGAGAAGCAGAACGCCACAGTTTGAACCTGGTCCGGTCGATGGGCTCAACGAACCTGGAGATGACAGAGAGAATGACCAACAATTAATTTTCTGTGGTAACAAAACATTAAATATTTGAGAAAAAAGAACAAAGTCACGAAAAAAAAGAACCTGAATGTGAAATCATAAATAATTATATAAACTGCTTTTTACTCTGAAATGTGGTGAGAACATTACTGTACATATGTATTGTATTATATGTCAAAAATAAAGGTTCTGCATTAATATACATATTAAAGTATGAGAGTAAATTATAAGAAAGAAATACAGGAAAAAACGTTGTCGATTTTTCAACAGTATTTTTCCTTTTTTCCTTATTAAAATCTGGACACTTGTCATAAATGTGATCTTATAATGTTGTTTATTATTCTGCTCTGTGACTTTATGATTTGTTGTTTTAAAGATCAAATTGATGAAGAGAAATAAAACATAACGCTGTTACAATTTCGTCTTAGTCACTGATAAGAACCGGAAGTGACGCAGCACAGATCTCACAAACCTATTGTAGAAGAAGAGCTTCACGTCCTCTACGTCACTTTCTCCTCTGCTGCTGCTCGACTCGTGTAGAACCGTCAGTCCGTCCTGGAACCTCCGATCTGAGCCGAAGTCATACGAGTGAAACCGGAGGAAAACACGCTGCTCCATCTCCGCTCGGGCTCATCAGATCCTCACTCACCCATAGATAAATATATTAATAATATTATCTATAATATTGATATATCTATGGTTTAAACTGTCTATTCTCTACGCTCCCCACTTGCCGCGCAGCAGCACTTCCGGAAGCAGGAGTGTGTTTTTAAATGTGCGATCAACGAAAGTGATTAAAGAAGGTCCGGAGCAGAGCGGCGGCTGCAGCTGCAGCGCCTCCTGCGGCCGAAGCCAGTACCGCAGCGGAGCAAATTACGGAGGCGCATTAGGACCAAAAACAAGAAGAATGAGTTCAAAATGTTCAGGACAGAGACGTCAGAGAGCGCTGGATGTACACCATCATCTATTACTCACAATGTATTGACACGTTTATTTTTATGACTTGAAAATGTAGTAGTATAAAGCACATACTAATTTATTTATAATTTATTTATTATATTTTATATATATATATATATATATATATATATATATATATAGATATATAGATATATATTAAAGAAAGAGAGAGAATATTTAGAGTAATGTAAAAATGATGAAGATAAAGTGTCTTGTGTAGATGTGAAACGTGTACAGTGTAATGAAGACAGAGAGTGTGTGTGTGTTTGTGTGTGTGTGTGTGTGTGTGTGTGTGTGTGTGTGTGTGTGTGTGTGTGTGTGTGTGTGTGTGAGAGTGAGGGAGTGAGAGAGAGTAGAGGTCATGAACACATGTTGTGAGCAGGAACATGACACCGTGTGATTTTGTGACTCCACAGAGACGCCACTCGTTCGGTCCCTGACCAGACACACACACCAGCTGATCGATCAGCAGTGAAAGTCAACGCGGTCAGAGAGGAGGAGGAGGAGGAGAAAGATCATGCTGATCTTATTAACTACTTTGCAGTTACTTTCTTTTTTGAGCATGTGACGTGAAGCCTCCACCTGAAGCAGCGTATTTCTATTCAGTAAACAAGATGATCAATAAGTTCAGTTGCAGCCTTTCGCTCAAATCTTAGATGTTTATTCAGAACAGGAGTTTTTTTCTCTACAAAACAAGATAATATAATAAAAAAATGACTTCACGAAGTGCAAAAGTCAAATAAGTTTGAATTTGTTAATATAAATGAATATTCACTATTTGCAAGATTGTGTTTTGTGACATTATGATTGATCTGTCAAAGGAGATGAGTGTTTTATAGATATTAAACTCACAGTTCTCCTACACATCACACACACACACACGCACACACACACACAACATCCTGCAGTTAAATCATTACATGTTCAACGTGTCAGCCGAGCCCCCGCCGCCGCTCCTCCTCCGGGTCCCTCACAGCCGGATGGCGAGCCCACGGGAGGGGAGTGTCTGTGTCGGAGGACTTTGCTCTGGTTGGACGTTTGTCTCTGGGCGGAGCGACAAGGACGAGCGAAGCAGAAAGTCAAAGTGCTGCCGGAGCTGCAGTCGTAGGTTCCGTCCTGATCGAAGGAGAGCGGAGAAAATCAAAAGGTTGATTAATCAATTCATCAGCCAGCAGAAATTAATTGAAAACCAGATTAATAATTTGACAAATTTTCAATCCAAAATGTTCTATCTTCTGAAATGAGAGGATTTGTTGTTCTTCATTGTCATATATGACAATAAACTGAATGTCTTTGGTTTTCATCTGTCAAATAAAACATTTTGAATATTATGAATATCAATAAACTGTGGGAAATTATAATCTGCATGATGACACATACAATAATTAACCTGAGGCCAGTGCTTCATAATAATAATAATAATGATAATACATGATGTTTTCATAGCGCTCAGCCGATCAAACAAATGGATGAAAGCTGAATATTTCACTGAATATGTGATTAATCTTCTCAAGATAAGAATATAAACCAAAACAAAGATGAGTGTAAATCTTAATGAATACAAAGCTGTAAACGTCTTAATTCAACACATTCACATCATAATCTGCTGTGACTTTGTCAGTCCACACTTACAACCATCCTGAATTCTATTATGAATAGAAATGAATAAATCAACATTTATAATATTGAGGACTTTTCTCCTCTGATGAACAGAAACATGATGACGTAGTGACTCACCTCAGGGGAGACGCTCACGCTGTGGCGGACGCCGGGGTTCAGGACGCCGCTCTTCTCGTCTCTCTGCTTCATGAACCTCTGGTTGACGATCCTCGTCACGCTGTCGGTCCTGTGCAGCGCGGCGACAGGAGGCCTCGTCGGGACCCGCTCCAGGTTCTTAGGGCCGCTCTTCGTCTTCGGTCCTGACCCGGAAACTGGTTTCTCAGCCCGGCCGCTCACCCTGCGCAGAAACTCTGTGACCAGACCATAACGGTTGGCGCCTGCAGGTTTGGTGGGAGGCTTGGCGCTGCTCAGAGAGCCGGGGCTCTGTGCTGCGCTCTGTCGCTGACTGGTCTGTCGGGTCCAAGAAGAGACGCCAGAGCCGCTCTGATGGTTCAGGTTCCACAGGGCTCGGTCTCTAGAGGAGGAGGAGGAACCCACACTCGGGGTTGAAGGGAGAGAAGAAGCACCGGAGTGTCTCCGGTACAGTTTCGGTGAAGAGGTGGAGGTTCTGGGCCTCTCGACTCCGTCCAGTGAGGTGGAGATGTGGTGAGAGCGGGCAGTGACCAAGGAGGAGCTCAGGGCTCGAGAGGGGCTGCTTCTCCTCACAGGGCCCACGTCCGTCTGCAGGCCAACACTCACCATCTGTGGCTTCATGTGGGTCTGAGTGCCTGAGCAGGCCACGTCCACCCACCGCCCCACTGACCTCCTTCCCTTCTCCTGTGAGCTGCTGTAGACCGCCTGCCTCCAGCCGGCCTTCATCTCCTTCACGTCGTCACTCAGGTTGGCAGATGAGCCCAGACAGAGCGCAGACAGGGAGGTGGGCGGCGTGCACCAGGGAGACGACGTGTCCACAGACTCTCCGTCTGCGACGGGGCTTTGCTTGGCCTGAGCCAGCTGGACCCTGCGGGCAGAGGGGGGGCTGAAGTAGATGCGGACGGCCGACTTCTCCGGGGCGGTGTGGCTTCTCTCCACGGACATCTGCTCAAAATCAAGATCAGGGAAGCTAAGCGGCATGATTGGATGGTCCCACGTCTTAGCGGGCTCCTCTCGGTCCAGCTGGGCCGCCGCCCGGCTCAGACAGCTCCAGTTCTTCCTCTTAGAGTCGCGTGGAGAAAACGCTCGCTTCGGTTTTTTCTCTTTTGAGCTGCAGATTCTTTGAAAACAGCAGGAGACACACGGGTTACAACCTCGGGCCTCATGAACGAGATGGACCAGGTGAAAAAACACTGACCTGCCAGCTTCACAAGGTCGATCGTCGAGGAGGAAACCAGTGACCGGACACTGAGCAGAGAGAAAGGACAGAAGTTTAATCAGCGTCGAGACTCGGTTCTGTTGCTTTGGTCCAGAGTTGCTCAACAACAGTTGGATGAGTTGCCATGAACTCTGGTACGGACGTCAATGCGCCCCTCACCATGAATTGTAACAAACCTTCATGATCCTATGATTTTTCATATTGGACCATAATCAGGTCAAATTCTAATTTGTCCAATATTTAAATACCTGCGAACACTCGGCTGGAGCTCTTTTGTGTCCAAATGTGTAGCAAATGTTAGCATGCTAATACACTAAGCTATTGTGGTCAAAGTTATTCTGCATTCACGCAGAATTGGAGTTGAACATGATATTATACATTGTGTCATGTTCATGCGATATGGACGTAGAGACTGCAAAGAAGTTTAACACGATCACTTCAGCCTCTCTGACTCGTCTGGTTCCTCTGACAACCGAAGGGATTTGATTTGGTCAGTGGAGTAAGAAGGAAAAATTACCATCAGAGAAATAAATCCGCCAAAGTCACACGATGGACCCGCCGAGCCCCGTGGCAACAACTCAGATGTCAGATTACATTTCTGATCCAAGGTTTATTAAATTAAAACTGTCTCTCTGTTTGCAGGTGGACACTGAGGACAAGTGAGACTGAAGAAGACGTTCACTGCAGAGAATGTGTTTTTTCATGTCCTGTTTGGCCGCAGCCGCTGTGAGAGATTAGCCTCAATACTCTGGCACGAGTATTTCATGATTTCTCGTTGAACCGAGTGTCCAAGGAGACGGATCATCGGCAGGACTTCCCGCTGTATCACACACAGTGGGGAGGGGGGAGGGGGGTGAACGCCGTCCTCACCTCGGCTGCCTTGTCCTGCGTTGCCTTGGCTCCACTGTCGATTTCAATCCTCTCATCGCGAAGCTCTGCAGCGACGTCCTGCAGCAGACCTCGCAGCACAGACATGGTTTTGTCTTTACCCTGAATCAACACAAAACATATCCAGACATATTCAGACATCACAAAGAACTGATCTCTAAAAAAACTCCATTTAATGATCAACATCTTTGATTTGACCTCTTTTCCCTCCAGGCCAGGTCCTTTAACTTGACACCACTGATGGAGGATCCACAGAATCTGCAAGGACAGTTGCATCTTTGGGTCCGAGTGGACGGAGGGTGCTCGTCTTGTTGCCCTCTCCTTCACCTCTGAGGCCCGGAGGTCTTCAACACTCTCCACATCTCCCGAGAGAAAGGAGGAAGTGCAGGGATCCCAAACGTGTCCATCCTTGTGAAAAGGGTTTTGGCCTAAATCTTGTCCCGTTAAAAGCGTCTCCACCCTCCCGATGAAAGACGACAGCATGTCCCGCAGAAGCTCCAAGGCCTCGTTGAAAGGTCCAGGTAGGAAAACCTTCTGAGCCTTACCGCTCCAGTCCACATCTGTGGGAGAGGTAAGCAGCTGTATGGCTGAACTCACGATGCAGGAATGATCTCTGAGAGCCAGAAGAGTTTCACAGTCTTTCACTGTCAATCCTCTGTCCAGTGGTTTGTCGTCATCGGCCTCCGGACGGTCTGAAGGATCCCACTCTCCTCCGACTGGACCTTCTCCATCACGACAAGCAGTGATCATCCCTTCGCATTGTGTTTGGTTCCATGTCTCGACTTCACTTTGACCTTTTTCTGCTTCCTGCTCGTAAACATCGCATCCCATTTCCATACTTTGCTCCGTTCCGTCTCTGTCCGGCGTCGAAGCTACAACTTTTTTCTCTGAAACATTCCGATTCTCTTCTTCTTCCTCTTCGCCTCGTCCTCCGGTTTTCTCCCTCAGGTCGCTCATCTCCACTCTCAGTCCACGATTCTCCACCTCCAGTTCGACGATGCGGCGGCTCAGGAGCGTGGCCTCCTCTTCCACTAGTTTCAAATGCACTTTGACCTCTGCCTCCCTGGCGTGGGCAGAGTTGTGTTTGCCCTCAGGTGATTGCTTGGCGTCCACGTCGCCGTAGGCTGAGCGGTATTTGGCCAGCTCCTCGCGCATGCCCTCGCCCTCCAAGACCAGTTTGGTGAGCTTCTTGCACATGAGAACTAATTCCTCTTTGGCAAAGTGGAGTTGGCACCTGAGCTCGGCGCTGTCGTCCTTTTGGGAACAAACCACAGGGATAATCAAGAAAACAGCAACAAGTATTTTTCAAATCAATCATAAATTGTGAATATATCAAACCTCAATCTGTTGAGAGACTCTTCTCTCCGCCTTCGTGGCTGAAGATCTGATGCTTTTCTTCTTCACAGACGCCTGACGAATAAAAACATGACTCTGTTAGCTTAGCGTAGCACAAAGACTGGAGCGAGACCAGCTGGTTGTGTCAAGCGACTTCATGGAACCTAATCTTCCACAAATTAAATTTTTTTTTTTTTGTTTAATATTGTGTTTAGGGCCATCTTGGTTTTTTGAAACCCAGAAGTAACCATGGAGGGGTACCAGCTGTCAATCACACTGTAGCCACGCCCCAACACATCCGGTGCTTTATGGTCTGTTTGACTGTAACTGGATCATAATGTACAACATGATTATCATGTGACGAAGAAGACTTGAACCATAAACTCCTCAGGAAAATGTTTTAATGATGTTATGAATCAAGTGAGAAGTCGTGTCACGTTCTCATAGAGTCGCCCCCTGCTGGTCAGAACACAGAACACAGGCTTCACACACTTCAACATTGGCTTCACTTTCCGGACATGAACACTATTTCACTTTCATATACAGTCTATGTTTTGAACTTTCAGGTTGTGAAATTTTATTAGTGAGCGTTAGGTGAGGGGAAGTTTTTTATAAGGCTAGCTGTTTCCCCCTGTTTCCAGTCTTTATGCTAAGCTAAGCTAACAGCTGCTGGCTGTAGTATCATAACACATGAGAGTGGTAAAAACAGTTGTGGGGAAAAGCAGACAGCAGCACATTTCCCAAAATGTTAATGTGTCCTTCTGCCGCGTCGTGTTGAAACCAAACGTTTTTTTCTCTTGTCTCTTCTTGACTGAGTTTATTCGTGAGTCTGAGTATGAGAGGAATGTGAGCTGCAGCCTGGCGCCATTGTCTCGCTCTCAGACCCTCGACAGGACGTCGGTGTGTTAATAATAGTCATCTTATAAAAAAGGGCTCCGAGCTTCTCAGTTCAA
This sequence comes from Scophthalmus maximus, assembly GCF_022379125.1. Taxonomy (NCBI): domain Eukaryota; kingdom Metazoa; phylum Chordata; class Actinopteri; order Pleuronectiformes; family Scophthalmidae; genus Scophthalmus; species Scophthalmus maximus. Next base: position 238,526 of record NC_061517.1, on the reverse strand, counting down.
GGTCAGTGGGACTGGAGCGACCTGGATATTAAGGTTTCACAGATTACAGTGACTGTTGTGTTGCTTCTGTCCTTCTGTCCTTTTGTGTGCAGCCACAATCAGTTACTGAATCACTTTGAATATTAAAGTGCAAATCAACACTGGAGCAGCAACACATGAAGTTGATAACGGGAGTGTTTGACTAACAGAAGCTGTGTGAACGATCAAGTGTTGACAATGTGTTAGTTGGGGCCCAGTCCCGCTCGGCCCGGCAGTTCTGTTACTGTACCATCACGTTCCACAGTCCGGGTCAGGGACAGTCCAGCGAGTGTGTGACTGTGCGTTGTGCTCAGATTAGGTAATCTAAGTGGATTTCCCTGCTGGGATCAAAGGGCCGAGCAGCTGTCGCCCATGAGGGACCGATCGAGCTCATGCCAAAGCACAGAATCCTGGATTAAACCAAATCCGCGTCGCTTCAGTGCAGCAGCGACCACGAGAACTAAAGGTGGAGCGGAGGAGTCGCTGCCAGGGTGCGGCGGTGATCGTGATGGTTGCAGGTCAGGATGTTTATGAAGCCATAATATGAACTGACCCAGATTCAGACGAGTTGAATAGACGAGAGAGAGAGAGAGAGAGAGAGAGAATCTATTTCCGTGATCTCTGGCCTCTTGTCCTCTGAGCCGAGGATGTCAGCTGTGCCTCAGCATTCCCGGCTCCTTCTCCCGCCCGACGCCGGGCAGCTGCAGGCCGAGCCCTCCTCATATCACTGATCTGCCCCGGGGTCGTGTGTCGCAGCTGCGAGGGAACGGAGGAGGATTCCTGACCAGAGGGATGGAGGTTTGATTTACGTGAGATCCTCCTCCAGACGCCACTTCAGACTGAACAGACTCCTCTGGAGGAGCTGATGTCTGTAACTTCTCCTGCAGCCTCGAGCCCAAGTGAGACAAAGTCAAACTCTGGAGTTCAGTGGAGCTGCAGAAAACCTGAATGATACTTTGTGTCCTTCACATATAAAATTCAATAAACCATTTTGAAAATCGTAATGAATCTAATTGAAGTTGGGCACAGACAAACTTTCCCTCTACAGCAGATCATCTGAATCTCAAACATCCGAGTGAACGAGCAACGAGCAGAACTTTAGTATCGCACCTCTCTGGCTTTCTCCACCTCCGCCTGTAACACCTGCTTGGCCACTTCCTGTTCCTGTGTCTTCTCTCTGAGCGTCTCGTTTTCCCACTCCAACTGGGAATTCTTCTTCTTCACCTCCTCCAGCTCGTTGTACAACCGGAGCGACACGCTCTTCTCGACCTGCGAAGAAAAGATCAGGTTATTGTTGCTCCACTCAGGGAAAAGGAAGGAGAAGACGTCTCCTGAGGACAGACACCAAATATGTCTCTGTGTTTGTGTCTCTGTGTTTGTGTCTCTGTGTTGTCGTCTCTGTGTTTGTGTCTCTGTGTTTGTGTCTCTGTGTTTGTGTCTCTGTGTTGTTGTCTCTGTGTTGTCGTCTCTGTGTTGTCGTCTCTGTGTTGTCGTCTCTGTGTTGTCGTCTCTGTGTTGTCGTCTCTGTGTTTGTGTCTCTGTGTTTGTGTCTCTGTGTTGTTGTCTCTGTGTTGTCGTCTCTGTGTTGTCGTCTCTGTGTTGTCGTCTCTGTGTTGTCGTCTCTGTGGACATGTTGTGCGTGTTGTGGTCATTTAACAGATTTCCTGAGGAGAAGTTAACACCCAGCTGAGTCTGTCCAGTTTGCACTGATCCTCCATGTCGTCAATCAGATAAAAGGATGTAAGAAAATCTTCCTGGTGAGCAGTTTGTTCTCTGCAGCTTGGTTTGACTAAACTTTACCACGATATACTTGTGACAGGAATTCGCCACATGTGGACGAGGGGGTGAAGCTGAGGCTGCTGGGAATCCTCCACCACGCAGACGTCGGTTCACAGAAACTGTTATTCAGACCAAGACTCATCTGATTTTATGATTCAACGAGCTGCCACATGATTACACAGCAGTGTGTTAAAAATATAAACAGGAAACACGATGAAGACATTTCTACCTAATGACATTTTTGTGGCAGGAGGAAATTTACAGCTCAGTAAACAGACGTCAAATGATCCAGTGAGTAACAGTTCATCACGGTCCAGAGCAGTGATGCAGTCCACACACACACACACACACACATACACATACACATACACATACACATACACACACACACACACACACACACACACACACACACACACACACACACACACACACACACACACACACACACACACACACACACACACACACACACACACACACACACACACTCTCTCTGACCCTGACGTCGTGCTCCAGGCTCCGGACCAGCTCCCCGTCCACCTGTCCCGTCTGAGCCACTCGGATGCTGCGGCGCTCGGCCTTGCGGAGGCGATACTGCAGGACGCGACACGTCTTGTTGGCCTGTTCCAGCTGCAGACGCAGCTCCTGCAGCTGGAACAGCTCCTCCTCCTGGAACATGTCGCGCATCTCCAGCATCTCACAGCGAAGCTCCTCCGCCTCGTCCTGGGACGGAAACACAGAAAGACAAATATCAGTTGGAAGCTTTTACCAAAAGGATGAAGGTGCAGTGAAGGAGTTACAGGCGTTATTACAACCAGGATGTTTCCTAAAGCTCCAGTTGTGGAACTTATGAATATGGAAAGAATTTGAAAACGTGGACGCGTCACATGATTCATTGTCATTAGATCTGGATTCATCCTCCAGCTCTGTTTTCACTTACAACCGTCCTGATGAGCGCCTGCCAGTCGTTACCATGGGAACCTGCATTTTGCCCAAATCATAGGAACTTTTGCATAACGCATTAAAAATGTATATGAAATTTGTAATGGGTTAGTTATGTAGTACATTGAATGAATAAACGTGTAAATTGTTAAAAATAATTATCAGACTGAGACAAATATGTTGATCAAAAATAATAATCAGATCAATCCAGGATGAAAACGAGAATTATTAATACCTACGTAGAAATGGTAAAAACTAACAGTGACAGTCACTTACAGTCTGTAAGGAGGTGAACTGAGGAGGAGGAGGTGAACAGAGGAGGTGGTGAACAGAGGAGGAGGTGAACAGAGGAGGAGGTGAACAGAGGAGGAGGTGAACAGAGGAGGAGGAGGTGAACTGAGAAGGAGGTGAACAGAGGAGGAGGAGGAGGTGAACAGAGGAGGAGCTGAACGGAGGAGGAGGTGAACAGAGGAGGAGGAGGTGAACAGAGGAGGAGGTGAACAGAGGAGGTGGTGAACAGAGGAGGAGGTGAACAGAGGAGGAGGTGAACAGAGGAGGAGGAGGAGAACAGAGGAGGAGGAGGAGAACAGAGGAGGAGGTGAACAGAGGAGGAGGAGCTGAACAGAGGAGGAGGTGAACAGAGGAGGAGGAGGAGAACAGAGGAGGAGGTGAACAGAGGAGGAGGTGAACAGAGGAGGAGGAGCTGAACAGAGGAGGAGGTGAACAGAGGAGGAGGAGGTGAACTGAGAAGGAGGTGAACAGAGGAGGAGGAGGAGAACAGAGGAGGAGGTGAACAGAGGAGGAGGTGAACAGAGGAGGAGGTGAACAGAGGAGGAGGAGAACAGAGGAGGAGGAGGTGAACTGAGAAGGAGGTGAACAGAGGAGGAGGAGGAGGTGAACAGAGGAGGAGCTGAACGGAGGAGGAGGTGAACAGAGGAGGAGGAGGTGAACAGAGGAGGTGGTGAACAGAGGAGGAGGTGAACAGAGGAGGAGGTGAACAGAGGAGGAGGTGAACAGAGGAGGAGGAGGAGAACAGAGGAGGAGGAGGAGAACAGAGGAGGAGGTGAACAGAGGAGGAGGAGCTGAACAGAGGAGGAGGTGAACAGAGGAGGAGGAGGAGAACAGAGGAGGAGGTGAACAGAGGAGGAGGTGAACAGAGGAGGAGGTGAACAGAGGAGGAGGAGCTGAACAGAGGAGGAGGTGAACAGAGGAGGAGGAGGTGAACTGAGAAGGAGGTGAACAGAGGAGGAGGAGGAGAACAGAGGAGGAGGTGAACAGAGGAGGAGGTGAACAGAGGAGGAGGTGAACAGAGGAGGAGGAGAACAGAGGAGGAGGAGGTGAACTGAGAAGGAGGTGAACAGAGGAGGAGGAGGAGGTGAACAGAGGAGGAGCTGAACGGAGGAGGAGGTGAACAGAGGAGGAGGAGGTGAACAGAGGAGGTGGTGAACAGAGGAGGAGGTGAACAGAGGAGGAGGTGAACAGAGGAGGAGGAGGAGAACAGAGGAGGAGGAGGAGAACAGAGGAGGAGGTGAACTGAGAAGGAGGTGAACAGAGGAGGAGGAGGAGAACAGAGGAGGAGGTGAACAGAGGAGGAGGTGAACAGAGGAGGAGGTGAACAGAGGAGGAGGTGAACAGAGGAGGAGGAGCTGAACAGAGGAGGAGGTGAACAGAGGAGGAGGTGAACAGAGGAGGAGGTGAACAGAGGAGGAGGAGAACAGAGGAGGTGGTGAACAGAGGAGGAGGAGCTGAACAGAGGAGGAGGAGGTGAACAGAGGAGGAGGTGAACAGAGGAGGTGGTGAACAGAGGAGGAGGAGAACAGAGGAGGTGGTGAACAGAGGAGGAGGTGAACAGAGGAGGAGGAGGAGGTGAACAGAGGAGGAGGAGAACAGAGGAGGTGGTGAACAGAGGAGGAGGTGAACAGAGGAGGAGGAGAACAGAGGAGGTGGTGAACAGAGGAGGAGGAGGTGAACAGAGGAGGAGGAGGTGAACAGAGGAGGTGGTGAACAGAGGAGGAGGAGGAGAACAGAGGAGGAGGAGGTGAACAGAGGAGGAGGTGAACAGAGGAGGAGGAGGTGAACAGAGGAGGAGGTGAACAGAGGAGGAGGTGAACAGAGGAGGAGGAGGTGAACAGAGGAGGAGGAGGTGAACAGAGGAGGAGGTGAACAGAGGAGGAGGAGGTGAACAGAGGAGGAGGTGAACAGAGGAGGTGGTGAACAGAGGAGGTGGTGAACAGAGGAGGAGGTGAACAGAGGAGGAGGTGAACAGAGGAGGAGGTGAACAGAGGAGGAGGAGGAGAACAGAGGAGGAGGAGGTGAACAGAGGAGGAGGTGGTGAACAGAGGAGGAGGTGAACAGAGGAGGAGGTGAACAGAGGAGGTGGTGAACAGAGGAGGAGGAGGTGAACAGAGGAGGAGGTGAACAGAGGAGGTGGTGAACAGAGGAGGAGGAGGTGAACAGAGGAGGAGGTGAACAGAGGAGGAGGAGGAGGAGGTGAACAGAGGAGGAGGTGAACAGAGGAGGAGGAGGAGGAGGTGAACAGAGGAGGAGGAGGTGAACAGAGGAGGAGGAGGAGGTGGTGAACAGAGGAGGAGGAGGTGAACAGAGGAGGAGGAGGAGGTGGTGAACAGAGGAGGAGGTGAACAGAGGAGGAGGTTGGCCTGGACGTGCGTCACTCAGACGACAGTGGCTAATCAGAAGAGAGGCTCATCACATATTAATTAGACCTGTTTCTTTGCAGAGATATATAAGAGATATAAAAACAATATAGAAATAAAACATACATATCTGCTTAAGGATCAAAACACAGAAAGGTGAATATGGGACATTTCGTATTTAATATTTAATAAATATCAGATGAATTGTCTCTGTTGTGCTGATTCTACTTCAACGATCTGAAAATCAGATCTTCTCAACACGAGGTTCGTTTGGTTTGTCACTGATTTGATTTATGATCCGATCAGTGTCTGATGAAGAACTTCATGACAGTTACAGGAGCTTCGCTCTTCATATTGAACCAAACCCACGTGGAGATTTGTGCAGATTAAATGCGAGACGACCGGTTGTCATGCAAACGGATTTTAGTGACTGAATGACACTTACTTTCAGATACTCGTTCTCGGATCTGAGCTCGTCCAGCTCCCGGACGAGGTCCTCGGTGCTCTGCGCCATCACGAGCTCCGCTCCCGCGGCACCGGAGTCCGCGGCCGCTGCGCATCGGCTCGGCGCCTCGTAAACTCTCCCGTGTGTCCACATCCACTCGGTGTCGCCGGTCGGAGAGTCGAGCTTGTTTCCCTCCGAGGGGCAGTCCGACATTTCGGAGCTGCTGTCGGAGGAGGAGAGTTTCCCAGAGACGCAGCCGGAGTCTTTGCTCAGATCCTCTGAAGCGTTGCTGGCGTCGGACAGTTTCCTCTGCGCGCCGGAGCTGGATGACTCTTTCCCCGCTGGTTTCACGTCCGCGTCGGATCCACGGAGTCCGGACTGTGTCTCCGTGGAGCAGCAGCCACGTGGAGCATCTTTCTTCTTCTGGACAGAAACCTGCTGCTGCGTCCTGAGCTGTCTCTGGCTCCGGAGCGCAGGTCTCACGCTCCTGTCTCCGGCTCTGTTCATCCCGACTTCCCCCACGTCTCTCGACTTCAGGTGCGTCACGCAGCTTTTATATCCAAGTTGATGATGATGATGTCCGCGCCTCAGAGCTCAGTGTCTGCTCCTCCTCATCCTCCTCATCCTCCTGGAGACTGACGCTTTGCCATAACGCGCGGACGGACCGGCAGAAGGAACAGTGATGGTCCATTATGACTTCCGGCCATCATTTCCGAAATAAAAGCTTTTTCAACCAAAGTAAAATGTCGATTTGATAAGTTTCTGTTTTTTCTTTACATTTGTCGTCTGTCTCCATAATGACACATTTCATCAACACCAATCTCTTGATAATTAATTATGATTATGATCCAATTAATAATCTCAAAATGAGATTTAACATTTCTAACAGTGTCGGTTGTTTTCTTTCCCAGAAGCAATGGAAAGTGCTCTTTAGATTAAATTTATCATTATTATTATTAATTCCTGGACGCTGCAGTTTCTGAGCTTTTACTTTGAAACGCACGTGTTTCCGGTCTGACTCTGACTCATGTTAACTTGATGTTTCCACTTTCTGCTCTGACAATGTGACAAACATCCAAAAGGGTAATTTCATCTGAGTTTCCAAAGTCACTGCAGTTGGATTCTTATTACAGGTTTAAGATTAATTGATCTCACATCTAATTATGAAGCATGTTTCGTACTAATCTTGAGTTCATAGAGTTGACGTGACTGATGACAGGTACAGGTACAGTATGACGCTGCCCCCTGGTGGTGGATCAGTTGTTTTGCCTCAGCTGTGCAAAGTAACTAAGTACATTTACTCAACGACTGTGAAGTACTTGTATGATGAGTATTAGTCTACGTCTACTCCACTGCAATTCAGAAGGAAAGATTGAATTTTCTTACTTCACCATCAAACAACTTATTTGAGTTATTTTACAATCAGAAACAGAATCAAAGACAGAAAATAAGAATACATTATAATTAAGTTCTAAGTGAACGTCAGATTACTGAATCTGTGTTGAACATGTTGTTTGTGGCCAATTGACCAAAATCTATGAAAACCAACGTGTAGTTTAAACCTTAAGAGCCTCAATTAAAGGGGAAGATTGTGTGTGTGTGTTTTCTTTTGGAAAATGATATGGTTTGTTCGCTTACATTAAACCATTAGAAAAACATAGATTTGTCATAATCCACTTGATTATCCATTCATTTTCTCTATTGTTGTGTTGAACACATGAATATGAATTATTTCAGAAATTAAGAGTTAAAGTACATGTCATGTTTTTCATGTAGGGAGTTTTGCACTTTAGAACCTTTTACTTTAAGAGTCAAATATAAAAAGATTGTGGAGATGATGAACTGTATCGTGTTGTCACAGACTTGGAGCCAGTCCAGAAAAGAACAGATTTATTTTGAGGTAAACTTTGGTGAAAAGTATTTTCTTTAACTTCTGGTTTAAGGTTTAAATCAATCACATCTCGTCTGTTGTTGTTGTTGTTGTTGTTGATGAACAATAAAATAGTTCCATATCATATTTATCATATTGATAAATGATAGTCTCTTTTATATGAATACATCTTGAATCAGTTCAACTGTACTAATCTCTCGGCTCGTGTCATAATCACGTCATATATTAATATCTTCTGGATCAAACATCTGCTCTTCACCTGCTCTTCATCGGCTGTTTCTGGAAGCTGCTGGCTGCCACCTGATTGGCTGCCGGACCTGTCACTCACAGTGTCCTTGCCGCCCACTTCCGCCCCGCTCCTCAGTCACTTCACTCTTCTTCTTCACTTGTTTGTCACGAGCTCTTTAACTTGACCTCGACTCGCAGGTACAGTCCGTTAGTGTGTTGTGAGCTTAGCTTTAGCTTTAGCTTTAGCTCCCCGCTCATTCTGCCGCTTAGCAGCGGTGATGCTAACGGTGATGCTAACAGTGATGCTAACGGTAGCTAGCCCGGCAGCTAACTAACAGCCGGGAGCAGAGCAGCTGTTTGTCTCCACCGCCGCAGACAGTGGCCTCGGGCCCCCGCCCGGGGCGGGCGGTGCTAACGAGCTGTCCGTGTTACAGATCGTGTGTCTGTGATGAGGAGCGACGCTGCGCTGCAGAACCAGGCCGGTGATGGAAGCATGGTTCTGATGGTTCTGATGTTCTGAAGGTTCTGATGTTCTGAAGGTTCTGATGTTCTGAAGGTTCTGATGTTCTGAAGGTTCTGATGTTCTGATGGTTCTGAAGGTTATGATGTTCTGAAGGTTCAGAGTAACAATAGTTTCTTACTCTGCTCAGAATGAACAGCGAGGAGGAGTTCTACGACGCGGAGACAGGTGAGACTCTCTCTCCTCCTCTTGTCTCCTCTTGTCTCTCTCCTCTGGTCCTCCCCCTCTCCTCCTCTTCTCTCTCTCCTCCTCTTGTCTCCTCATGTCTCTCTCCTCTGGTCCTCCCCCTCTCCTCCTCTTCTCTCTCTCCTCCTCTTGTCTCCTTTTCTTTCTCTCCTCCTCTTCTCTCTCTCCTCTTGTCTCCTCATGTCTCTCTCCTCTGGTCCTCCCCCTCTCCTCCTCTTATCTCTCTCCTCCTCTTGTCTCCTCTTGTCTCTCTCCTCTGGTCCTCACCCTCTCCTCTTCTCTCTCTCCTCTTCTCTCTCTCCTCCTCTTGTCCTCCCCCTCTCCTCCTCTTCTCTCTCTCCTCTTCTCTCTCTCCTCCTCTTGTCCTCCCCCTCTCCTCCTCTTGTCTTCTCTCTCTCCCCCTCTTGTTTTCTCTCTCTCCTCCTCTCGTCCTCACCCTCTCCTCCTCTTGTCTCCTCTTGTTTTCTCTCTCTCCCCCTCTTGTCCTCCCCCTCTCCTCCTCTTCTCTCTCTTCTCTTCTCTCTCTCCTCTTCTCTCTCTCCTCCTCTTGTCCTCCCCCTCTCCTCCTCTTGTCTTCTCTCTCTCCCCCTCTTGTTTTCTCTCTCTCCCCCTCTTGTCCTCCCCCTCTCCTCCTCTTCTCTCTCTTCTCTTCTCTCTCTCCTCTTCTCTCTCTCCTCCTCTTGTCCTCCCCCTCTCCTCCTCTTGTCTTCTCTCTCTCCCCCTCTTGTTTTCTCTCTCTCCCCCTCTTGTCCTCACCCTCTCTTCCTCTTGTCTCCTCTTGTCTTCTCTCGCTCCTCCTCTTGTTTTCTCTCTCTCCCCCTCTTGTCCTCACCCCCTCCTCCTCTTGTCTTCTCTCGCTCCTCCTCTTGTCTTCTCTCGCTCCTCCTCTGGTCCTCACCCTCTCCTCATTTGTCTCCTCAGGGCTGGAGTCAGATGATTCGTGTGAGGTCAGTTTTAAAGATGCTCTGGTGTTTGACAATAAGCAGGCGACCACTCAGGAGAACGGAGTTTGGCAGCGCAGGTGAGGAAACATGCAGAAGTTGTGTTCATGATGAGTTTCACATGTGGATGGTTTTTGAAGTGAGAAAAAGTCAAATACAACTTCTGCAGCGAACAGACATTAATAAATGAGGCTTTATTCAAACTGCTTGTGCATCATTCACTCATCACGACTCTAATGCAGCTGTGAATAGATTATTTGAGTCTTCAACATGAGGATCTGAAATAAAGCAGAGGAGGCTATAAAAAGATATGAAGCAGACGAGACAAGATCTGAGAGGAAACGTCTGCTGGAACTTTACCTTCTTTAACATCTGAAGTAAAGCAACATGGAGATGAGACAGAATCTGTTGGAGCCACAATCACAGAAGATGTGTGGACGTAGATATCCTGCTGCTTTAGGAAACATAATAAAGGAGACACATTCTACTCATATTCAAGGTTCTGAAGCTCAGTCTGCTCTGATTGGCCAACTGGCACAACTCTGTTGGGATTGGTCAGCCACCTCCAGGTGTGTAGGAACTGCTCTGTTTGTTAGGGGCGTGTCAGAGTCAGTGTCCTCCCTTCACCACGGAACTTTCATCTTTAACTTTGACGGACTTTAACAAACTCAGAACTATAACTCATTACAGGAAAAGAAAAAACTGAAAAATGCAGAATATGTCTCCTTTAAATTCTGGGTGATCAGAATCCGCCTTGTGAAACAACAATGATCCAAAGCAAACTTTAAAATCCACCTTGAAGAAACACGTCGAAGCCTCTGACTGATTATAAACATGAAACACATTTAATATCTCAGATCTGGACGAAGATAAACTATTAAAGTTGTTTACAGGCTGTATGTGTGTGTGTGTGTGCGTGCGTGCGTGCGTGCGTGTGTGCGTGCGTGTGATGCATGTCAACTCATGACCGTGTGCTCCAGGTTTCATCACACATCGTCCATCGATGCAGTCGTCAGTCACCATCTCAAACAGATTCTCTGCTGTAAAAAGGTTTTGTCTGATTTCACAAGATCTTTTCGATCTATTCCGTCTCAATGTGTCCCAGGAAAACTCTGCCGGCCGAGATGATCTCCAGGAACGACTTCAGCGTGTGGAGTATCCTGAAGAAATGCATCGGCATGGTGAGTCTCTGAGAACAGAAAACTACTTCTTCACTCAGAACTAAGTTTGTGACATTAAAGAACAAACTGTCGAAAAAAAGATTGAATGAACGTTCACTGCTTCACGATCTCGACTGATCTCGCTGCTCGTTTCTCTGCTCGGATGCTTTATAGGGGCAGGAAGCGACTTTGGAGAAAGATTCTTTGTCACTGATGATTTTACTTGTTCTGGTCGGGAATCGAACCAGCGGCCTCGGGTGTGTGAGACAGACGCACTAACCTTGAGACCAGAACCTCTGAGTCAACGCGTAGCTTCAGGTGTCAGGGAGTTTTGTGAGGTCAGCACCACAATTTACAGAACCAGGACTGAGCCCAACAGAACCGACCGCAAGGAAACATTCACTGAGTAAAAAAGAAAAAAAAAGTATTGGATTAAAATCGCTCACTGCCCCTTTAAATGGTTTGGGAAATATTTTCTTTGCTGCTAAATGAATTGAATAAATATCAGAACGTAGAAAAATCATCTTCTCAGTGGAAAAGGAAGTTTCATATGGAGTATATGGAGTATAAGTATGAAAGTGTTGTCTACTCGTGGCCGTTCATTCTTCTACATATTTTATTTTGGTGTTTTACAGGAACTGTCCAAAGTTGCGATGCCGGTCGAGTTTAACGAGCCGCTGAGTTTCCTCCAGAGAATGTCGGAGTACATGGAACACGCTCACCTGATCCACAAGGCCTGTGGCCTGTCGGACTCCCTGGATCGGATGCAGGTAGAGACACAGTAACATCACAGTCTGTATTCAACATGTACAGTAACAACTCACTAGTGTTTCTAATCAATCCTCTAGAAGTTATGATGATGATGAATTAATGTCACAAACTGGTGAAACTGACCTGCTCAGATTCAACGAGAAGTTTGACATGAAGTTCATTAAAACACAAAACGATACAACAAGCGATTGTTAGGACCAGGACCATTAATGTTCTGTTGATTGTTTCATGAATCCATCGTCACCTTGTGTCTCTGCGACAGGTCGTCGCTGCGTTCGCTGTCTCAGCTGTTGCATCTCAATGGGAACGGACTGGAAAACCATTCAACCCTTTACTGGGGGAGACGTACGAACTCGTCAGGTATCAGACGTCACATCGCACCGGTGCAGTTTCACCTCCATGACATAAGATTGTTGAGTTTGATTAATGAGTTAGAAATGTCTTTTCTGAAGAGAGGAAGAGGGGTACCGGTTGATCTCGGAGCAGGTGAGCCACCACCCGCCCGTCAGCGCCTTCCATGCTCAGTCTCTGAAGCAGGAGTTCGAGTTCCACGGATCCATTTGCCCCAAACTCAAGTTCTGGGGCAAAAGTGTGGAGGCGGAGCCCAAAGGCACTATGACCCTGGAGCTACTGAAGTGAGTCGTGACCTCATCAAATTATTTATGTTTGTCTTGCTGAGCAATCTTTAAAGGAATAGTGCCACATTTCAGTAAAAAGTGTTTTGTTAGTTTAAATATATAGATTTTCTCAGAATGCTGAACTATTTCTGAACTGTTTTTCCAGACATAAAGAAACGTACACGTGGACTAATCCCATGTGCTGTGTGCATAACATCATCTTGGGGAAACTGTGGATTGAGCAGTACGGGACTGTGGAGATATTCAACCACAGGTACAATGAAGAATCATCTGTTGATGGATTTAAACTCTTATTGAGCCACGTTGATATTAGTTATCTTCCTCAGCACGGGGGAGAAGTGTGTGTTAAACTTCAGACCCTGTGGGATGTTTGGGAAAGAGCTGCACAAGGTCGAAGGTCACATCCAAGACAAGAGGTGAGCGTGTAACCACGGCGACTCTGTAAACGCTCAGTGGCTGCGATTCTTTTCCTCTGAACCACTTTAATGTCTGTGGAGCAGCAAGAAGAGGCGGCGGGTGATTTACGGGAAGTGGACGGAGAGCATGTACAGCGTCGACCACAAGGTTTATGAAGCGTTCAGGAAGTCTGACAAGAAGACAGGAGGAGACGGGAAGAAGCTGAGACAGGTGAGCGACACTCAGGTCGGGCCAAGTCCACTGAGACGAGTCACACGATCACTCATGACCTCATCACGCTGACCTGTGTGTGTGTGTGTGTGTGTGTGTGTGTGTGTGTGTGTGTGTGTGTGTGTGTGTGTGTGTGTGTGTGTGTGTGTGTGTGTGTGTGTGTGTGTGTGTGTGTGTGTGTGTGTGTGTGTGTGTGTGTGTGTGTGTGTGTGTGTGTGTGTGTGTGTGTAGGAACAAAGCTGTGAAGCTGAGGACGCAGATGACATGCCTGAAGTTGAAGAGACTGTTACTGTGATACCAGGAAGTGCCTTACTTTGGAGGATAACACCTCGACCTGCTCAGTCAGCGCAGGTCATTGTAACGCACACGCACACAAACAGAGGTGGCGTCTTGTTTTATTCTCTCACAATGACACAGTTTTAGTGGGCGAGACACTAACATGGAGACATTTAAGACTTATTGGATCAATATAAGCAAGGATCAGTTTTAACATCATCGTTTTCTATATCCTCTCATTAAAAGATGATGATTGTCTCCGTGTGTAGATGTATAACTTCACCAGCTTCGCCATGACACTGAACGAGCTGGAGCCTGACGTGGAGCTGCTGCCCCCGACCGACTGCCGACTGAGGCCCGACGTCAGAGCCATGGAGAACGGAGACATCGGTATGAACACCCAGCTCACGTGGAGGGGAGGGAGGGGTTTGATTGACAGGCCAGGCATGATTCTGTAACAACCTCTCTATTTATATTCTTGTGTTTAGACGCAGCGAGTACAGAGAAAGAACGATTAGAGGAGAAGCAAAGAGCCGCATGCCGGGAACGTTCCCAGGACGAGGAGGAGTGGTCGACCAGGTCCTCAAACTCTGTCCGCTTCACATTAAACACCTTTTAACTTCCTCATCAAACACCTTTTAACTTCCTCATCAAACACCTTTTAACTTCCTCATCAAACACCTTTTAACTTCCTCATCAAACACCTTTTAACTTCCTCATCAAACACCTTTTAACTTCCTCATCAAACACGTTTTAACTTCTTCATCAAACACGTTTTAACTTCCTCATCAAACACGTTTTAACTTCTTCATCAAACACGTTTTAACTTCCTCATCAAACACCTTTAACTTCCTCATCAAACACGTTTTAACTTCTTCATCAAACACGTTTTAACTTCTTCATCAAACACGTTTTAACTTTTTCATCAAACACGTTTTAACTTCTTCATCAAACACGTATAACTTCCTCGTCAAACACGTTTTAACTTCCTCATCAAACACGTTTTAACTTCCTCATCAAACACGTATAACTTCCTCATCAAACACATTTTAACTTCCTCATCAAACACGTATAACTTCTTCATCAAACACGTTTTAACTTCTTCATCAAACACGTTTTAACTTTTTCATCAAACACGTTTTAACTTCTTCATCAAACACGTATAACTTCCTCATCAAACACATTTTAACTTCCTCATCAAACACGTATAACTTCTTCATCAAACACGTTTTAACTTCTTCATCAAACACGTTTTAACTTTTTCATCAAACACGTTTTAACTTCTTCATCAAACACGTTTTAACTTTTTCATCAAACACGTATAACTTCCTCGTCAAACACGTTTTAACTTCCTCATCAAACACGTTTTAACTTCCTCATCAAACACGTTTTAACTTCTTCATCAAACACGTATAACTTCCTCATCAAACACATTTTAACTTCCTCATCAAACACGTATAACTTCGTCATCAAACACGTTTTAACTTCCTCATCAAACACGTTTTAACTTCCTCCTCAAACACGTATAACTTCCTCATCAAACACATTTTAACTTCCTCATCAAACACGTATAACTTCGTCATCAAACACGTTTTAACTTCCTCATCAAACACGTTTTAACTTCCTCCTCAAACACGTATAACTTCCTCATCAAACACATTTTAACTTCCTCATCAAACACGTATAACTTCGTCATCAAACACGTTTTAACTTCCTCATCAAACACGTTTTAACTTCCTCATCAAACACGTTTTAACTTCCTCATCAAACACGTATAACTTCCTCATCAAACACCTTTTAACTTCCTCATCAAACAAGTATAACTTCCTCATCAAACACCTTTTAACTTCCTCATCAAACAAGTATAACTTCCTCATCAAACACGTATAACTTCGTCATCAAACACGTTTTAACTTCCTCATCAAACACATTTTAACTTCCTCATCAAACAGATGAGTGAAATGTGACGTCTGAAATAATAAAAATGATTCTTGTTCCAAAGGGAAAGTATTTCTTCAAAGTAAAGATTGACTGGGGATTATGTAATACTTACTTTAATACTTTCAGCTGGGACGTTCTGGTGTTACAGCAGCTGTCAGTTACACAACACATACAAAATACAAAAGGTTCAAAACAAAATCTAATGTAGCTTATTATTCTAAATGTGAGTATGGAAAGATCATTTGTGTTTCAGCCATAATCCAAGATATTTCTACACATCTGCTCTGAAAGTTAAACATTAGTTTGTGATTGGTTCATATTGGCTGGTACAGTAACTGGTACAGTTGGAGGCGTCATTGTGTGATTCTCTCTCTGGTTTGTCATGTCACAATAAAAACATGTTGTACTGTACATCTGTGATGTAACATCCGACCCCGTCATTAACAACCTCTCCTCCTGGTTCTGTCTCCAGGTGGTTCCAGGTGGGAACCAACCCCCACACGGGGGCCGAGGACTGGATCTACACCGGAGGATACTTCGACAGGAACTACTCCGACTGTCCCGACATCTTCTGACCAGTTCACGTGACGAGTTCACTGCTGCTGCTGGAGTCAATGAAATGTTTTTCAGAGAATCTGACTGAACGTCGTCCACAGGAAACAATGTGATATTAAGGAGAATGTTAGAGTTTACTTACTGCAAATGTTGACATCAAATTTCTTGGTCTTTATTTTCCCAAATGATGACAATAATCGTCCACGTTTGTTCCTCACCTGCGACACGATGTTCACATGGTCACGTTTAGTTCAGGTACAAGTAGAAAACATGTTGCACTGTCAGGTGTTATTCAGACATCTGCTACTTTTATATACACACACGTATACATATATATATATATATATAAATATATATATATACACACGTATATATATATATATGTATCTATCGCTATATATGTATCTATATGTATATGGGCTATTTGAATATTAGATGTCTATTGTAGTTCGCACTAAACATCACTAAAACATAGTGAAATGGTGAAATTGAAAGCTGCTCATCACCACGGGACGATGACGTTGGTACATTATACTGTATTATATGGTTGTCCACTGTAACGTAGATAATATATAACTGGTGCAAGATTCACACCTGTTAAAGCCATAAAACCTTTTTCTGCACTGAGTATAACGATGTAAATGTTCCACAGAACATTGACGCAAAGGGAAACGAAGCGTCGGAAACCTGGTGAAATAATATTAATAATAATAATATTAATAATTCAAAGTGAAGGTGATTTTTAACTCGTCACAGCTCCAGTCACGTGGGGAAAGTTAATTTCCACTTTATATTTGTTGATATTAACAAATTGGCACCAGTAAATATATATATATTCATATTAAGCTGTTTCTTTTTGACCCATTGACGAGGAGCCGCCTGTTACTGGATCCCTGATAATTCAGTCAAGTTCTCTGGTTACAAGGACTTTTATTAAATGATATGTGATATCATATCCTGGAGGGTCATATTTTCATCATGTCAGATTCAACTCCTCTTCACACACGGACACAGAAAGGAACTGTTCCCAGTTTGACCAGCGTCAGTAGGAACAGATCTCATGAACTGTGAAAACAAACAATAAACCACGTGATGATGATATGACTCATCACATGTCTTACTGTACATCAGTGTTGACATGTTCCAACCTGGTATGAAACATCTGGTCTTCACCGAGCTGCTGTTCCTGACCAACATCTGAGATGTCACAGTTAAATCACAAAACCATATGAACACAAGGAAAATGTAATAAATACATGAAAATGTCAAACCGGTTCATTGTTCGTGTTTCACACTTTGACATAATCTTATGACATGTCTTTACATTGTTATGGACGAAGTGACGTCACAAGTAACCGAGCGAGTCATAAGCAGTTATCATCAACAGAAACAGTTTGATTAATGATTTATCGTTTTCAAGCAAAAATATTCCCGAATATTTGATTTGATTTCATCCTCGTCACGAAGCAGAAAGATGTTTATAATATTGAATATATGTATATTGTATGATTGAACGGGTGTTTTGTCTTATCAACCGAACCTGAGCAGCCACATTATTGACACGCGGTTCGACCAATCACAGAGAGGCACCGGCACCAGTCGACCAATCACAGAGAGGCACCGGCACCAGTTGACCAATCACAGAGAGGCACCGGCACCAGTCGACCAATCACAGAGAGGCACCGGCACCAGTTGACCAATCATAGAGAGGCACCGGCACCAGTCGACCAATCATAGAGAGGCACAGGCACCAGTCGACCAATCACGATCGTCCTGAGCTCGTGTGAGCGTCCTGCGGCTCGTCGCTGATTCACAGACAAATGTGAGTAAAAACATTTATTAATACACATTTAATAGACTTTGTATCAACCGACCGCGTGGTTCGGTCCGCGGGACGCAGAGTCACTGCTCTGCTGCAGAACGAGTCTGACAACTCGACCATCATTTATTAAAGATGAATTAATAACGTGATGAAATGTCAACAAGAGATTTTCTCCTCTGATCTGAAAACAACCTGCGATTCATTCATCTTCTATAAACACGTTTAAAGACGAAACAGTGACGTCGTGTGTGTGTGTGTGTGTGTGTTGGTGTGCGTGTGAGTGTGTGTGTGTGTGTGTGTGTGTGTGTTGGTGTGTGTGTGTGAGTGTGTTGGTGTGTGTTTGTGTGTGCGCGCGAGCTCATGAGAAATGCATAGGGAGTTTGCAGGAAGCGATAAGAGCGAGGCAGGTGGATGAGGCGACAAGACAAGAGATGACAGGAGAGGAGAGGAGAGGAGGTGAGAGGAGAGGAGGTGAGAGGAGAGGAGAGGAGAGGAGGTGAGAGGAGAGGAGGTGAGAGGAGAGGAGAGGAGAGGAGAGGAGAGGAGGTGAGAGGAGAGGAGAGGAGAGGAGGTGAGAGGAGAGGAGGTGAGAGGAGAGGACAGGAGAGGAGGTGAGAGGAGAGGAGGTGAGAGGAGAGGACAGGAGAGGACAAGACGAGAGGAGAGGAGAGGACAGGAGAGGAGGTGAGAGGAGAGGAGAGGACAGGAGGTGAGAGGAGAGGAGGTGAGAGGAGAGGACAAGACGAGAGGACAGGAGAGGAGGTGAGAGGAGAGGAGAGGAGGTGAGAGGAGAGGAGAGGAGAGGAGGTGAGAGGAGAGGAGAGGAGGTGAGAGGAGAGGAGAGGAGAGGAGGTGAGAGGAGAGGAGAGGAGGTGAGAGGAGAGGAGGTGAGAGGAGAGGAGAGGAGGTGAGAGGAGAGGAGAGGAGAGGAGGTGAGAGGAGAGGAGAGGAGGTGAGAGGAGAGGAGAGGACAGGAGGTGAGAGGAGAGGAGAGGAGGTGAGAGGAGAGGACAGGAGGTGAGAGGAGAGGAGGTGAGAGGAGAGGAGAGGAGAGGAGGTGAGAGGACAGGAGAGGACAGGAGGTGAGAGGAGAGGAGGTGAGAGGAGAGGACAGGAGAGGAGAGGAGAGGACAAGACGAGAGGACAGGAGAGGAGGTGAGAGGAGAGGACAAGACGAGAGGAGGTGAGAGGAGAGGACAAGACGAGAGGAGAGGACAGGAGAGGAGAGGAGAGGACAAGACGAGAGGAGAGGACAAGACGAGAGGAGAGGAGAGGAGAGGAGGTGAGGGGAGGGGACAAGACGAGAGGAGAGGACGAGAGGAGAGGAGAGGAGGTGAGGGGAGGGGAGGGGACAAGAGGAGAGGAGAGGAGAGGAGGTGAGAGGAGAGGACAAGACGAGAGGAGAGGAGGTGAGAGGAGAGGACAGGAGAGGAGGTGAGAGGAGAGGAGGTGAGAGGAGAGGACAGGAGAGGAGAGGACAGGAGAGGAGGTGAGAGGAGGTGAGAGGAGAGGACAAGACGAGAGGAGAGGAGAGGAGGTGAGAGGAGAGGACAGGAGAGGAGAGGACAGGAGAGGAGGTGAGAGGAGGTGAGAGGAGAGGACAGGAGAGGAGGTGAGAGGAGAGGACAAGACGAGAGGAGAGGAGAGGAGGTGAGAGGAGAGGAGAGGACAGGAGGTGAGAGGAGAGGAGGTGAGAGGAGAGGAGGTGAGAGGAGAGGACGGGAGAGGACAAGACGAGAGGAGAGGAGAGGACAGGAGAGGAGGTGAGAGGAGAGGAGAGGACAGGAGGTGAGAGGAGAGGAGGTGAGAGGAGAGGACAGGAGAGGAGAGGAGAGGACAAGACGAGAGGAGAGGACAGGAGAGGAGGTGAGAGGAGAGGACAAGACGAGAGGAGAGGACAAGACGAGAGGAGAGGAGAGGAGAGGAGGTGAGGGGAGGGGACAAGACGAGAGGAGAGGAGAGGAGAGGAGAGGAGGTGAGGGGAGGGGACAAGACGAGAGGAGAGGACGAGAGGAGAGGAGAGGAGGTGAGGGGAGGGGAGGGGACAAGACGAGAGGAGAGGAGGTGAGAGGAGAGGAGGTGAGAGGAGAGGACAGGAGAGGAGAGGACAGGAGAGGAGGTGAGAGGAGGTGAGAGGAGAGGACAAGACGAGAGGAGAGGACAGGAGAGGAGGTGAGAGGAGAGGACAGGAGAGGAGGTGAGAGGAGAGGACAAGACGAGAGGAGAGGAGAGGAGGTGAGAGGAGAGGACAGGAGAGGAGGTGAGAGGAGAGGACGAGAGGAGAGGAGAGGAGGTGAGAGGAGAGGAGGTGAGAGGAGGTGAGAGGAGAGGACAAGACGAGAGGAGAGGAGAGGAGGTGAGGGGAGGGGACAAGACGAGAGGAGAGGAGAGGAGAGGAGGTGAGGGGAGGGGACAAGACGAGAGGAGAGGAGAGGAGAGGAGAGGAGGTGAGAGGAGGTGAGAGGAGAGGACAGGAGAGGAGAGGAGGTGAGAGGAGAGGACAGGAGAGGAGGTGAGAGGAGAGGAGGTGAGAGGAGAGGAGAGGAGAGGAGAGGAGGTGAGAGGAGGTGAGAGGAGAGGACAAGACGAGAGGAGAGGAGAGGAGAGGAGGTGAGAGGAGAGGACAGGAGAGGAGGTGAGAGGAGAGGAGAGGAGGTGAGAGGAGAGGACAGGAGAGGAGAGGACAGGAGAGGAGGTGAGAGGAGGTGAGAGGAGAGGACAAGACGAGAGGAGAGGAGAGGAGGTGAGAGGAGAGGAGAGGAGGTGAGAGGAGAGGAGAGGAGGTGAGAGGAGAGGACAGGAGAGGAGAGGAGGTGAGAGGAGGTGAGAGGAGGTGAGAGGAGAGGAGAGGAGGTGAGAGGAGAGGAGGTGAGAGGAGAGGAGAGGAGGTGAGAGGAGAGGAGAGGAGGTGAGAGGAGAGGAGGTGAGAGGAGAGGACAGGAGAGGAGAGGAGGTGAGAGGAGGTGAGAGGAGAGGACAAGACGAGAGGAGAGGAGAGGAGAGGAGGTGAGAGGAGGTGAGAGGAGAGGACAGGAGAGGAGAGGACAGGAGAGGAGGTGAGAGGAGAGGAGAGGAGGTGAGAGGAGAGGACAGGAGAGGAGAGGACAGGAGAGGAGGTGAGAGGAGGTGAGAGGAGAGGACAAGACGAGAGGAGAGGAGAGGAGGTGAGAGGAGAGGAGAGGAGGTGAGAGGAGAGGAGAGGAGAGGAGGTGAGAGGAGAGGAGAGGAGGTGAGAGGAGAGGAGAGGAGAGGACAGGAGGTGAGAGGAGAGGAGAGGAGGTGAGAGGAGAGGAGAGGAGAGGAGGTGAGAGGAGAGGACAGGAGGTGAGAGGAGAGGAGAGGACAGGAGGTGAGAGGAGAGGAGGTGAGAGGAGAGGACAGGAGAGGAGAGGAGAGGAGAGGACAAGACGAGAGGAGAGGACAGGAGAGGAGAGGACAAGACGAGAGGAGAGGAGGTGAGAGGAGAGGACAAGACGAGAGGAGAGGACAAGACGAGAGGAGAGGAGAGGAGAGGAGAGGAGGTGAGAGGAGGGGAGGGGACAAGACGAGAGGAGAGGAGAGGAGAGGAGAGGAGAGGAGAGGAGAGGAGGTGAGGGGAGGGGAGGGGACAAGACGAGAGGAGAGGAGAGGAGAGGAGGTGAGAGGAGAGGACAGGAGAGGAGAGGACAGGAGAGGAGGTGAGAGGAGGTGAGAGGAGAGGACAAGACGAGAGGAGAGGACAGGAGAGGAGGTGAGAGGAGAGGACAGGAGAGGAGGTGAGAGGAGAGGAGAGGACAGGAGGTGAGAGGAGAGGAGGTGAGAGGAGAGGAGGTGAGAGGAGAGGACAGGAGAGGACAAGACGAGAGGAGAGGACAGGAGGTGAGAGGAGAGGAGGTGAGAGGAGAGGACAAGACGAGAGGAGAGGACAAGACGAGAGGAGAGGAGAGGAGAGGAGGTGAGAGGAGGTGAGGGGAGGGGACAAGACGAGAGGAGAGGACGAGAGGAGAGGAGGTGAGAGGAGAGGACAGGAGAGGACAAGACGAGAGGAGAGGACAGGAGAGGAGGTGAGAGGAGAGGACAAGACGAGAGGAGAGGAGGTGAGGGGAGGGGAGGGGACAAGACGAGAGGAGAGGAGAGGAGGTGAGAGGAGAGGACAAGACGAGAGGAGAGGAGGTGAGAGGAGGTGAGAGGAGAGGACAGGAGAGGAGGTGAGAGGAGGTGAGAGGAGAGGACAAGACGAGAGGAGAGGAGAGGAGGTGAGAGGAGAGGACAGGAGAGGAGAGGACAGGAGGTGAGAGGAGAGGACAGGAGAGGAGAGGAGGTGAGAGGAGAGGAGGTGAGAGGAGAGGACAGGAGAGGAGGTGAGAGGAGAGGAGGTGAGAGGAGAGGACAGGAGAGGAGAGGAGGTGAGAGGAGAGGAGGTGAGAGGAGGTGAGGAGAGGACAAGACGAGAGGAGAGGAGAGGAGAGGAGAGGACAGGAGAGGAGAGGACAGGAGAGGAGGTGAGAGGAGAGGACAAGACGAGAGGAGAGGAGAGGAGGTGAGAGGAGAGGACAGGAGAGGAGAGGACAGGAGAGGAGGTGAGAGGAGAGGACAGGAGAGGAGGTGAGAGGAGAGGACGAGAGGAGAGGAGAGGAGGTGAGAGGAGAGGACAGGAGAGGAGGTGAGAGGAGAGGAGAGGAGAGGAGAGGAGGTGAGGGGAGGGGACAAGACGAGAGGAGAGGAGAGGAGGTGAGGACAAGACGAGAGGAGAGGAGGTGAGAGGAGAGGACAAGACGAGAGGAGAGGAGGTGAGAGGAGGGGACAAGACGAGAGGAGAGGAGAGGAGGTGAGGACAAGACGAGAGGAGAGGAGGTGAGAGGAGGTGAGAGGAGAGGACAGGAGAGGAGAGGAGGTGAGAGGAGAGGAGGTGAGAGGAGGTGAGAGGAGAGGACAGGAGAGGAGAGGAGGTGAGAGGAGAGGACAGGAGAGGAGAGGAGGTGAGAGGAGAGGAGAGGACAGGAGAGGAGAGGAGGTGAGAGGAGAGGACAGGAGAGGAGGTGAGAGGAGAGGAGGTGAGAGGAGAGGACAGGAGAGGAGGTGAGAGGAGGTGAGAGGAGAGGACAAGACGAGAGGAGAGGAGAGGAGGTGAGAGGAGAGGACAGGAGAGGAGGTGAGAGGAGGTGAGAGGAGAGGACAAGACGAGAGGAGAGGAGAGGAGGTGAGAGGAGAGGACAGGAGAGGAGGTGAGAGGAGAGGAGGTGAGAGGAGGTGAGAGGAGAGGACAAGACGAGAGGAGAGGACAGGAGAGGAGGTGAGAGGAGAGGAGGTGAGAGGAGGTGAGAGGAGAGGACAAGACGAGAGGAGAGGACAGGAGAGGAGGTGAGAGGAGAGGACAGGAGAGGAGGTGAGAGGAGAGGACGAGACGAGAGGAGAGGAGAGGAGAGGAGAGGAGGTGAGAGGAGGTGAGAGGAGAGGACAGGAGAGGAGAGGAGGTGAGAGGAGGTGAGAGGAGAGGACAGGAGAGGAGAGGACAGGAGAGGAGAGGAGGTGAGAGGAGGTGAGAGGAGGTGAGAGGAGAGGACAGGAGAGGAGAGGACAGGAGAGGACAGGAGAGGAGAGGACAGGAGAGGAGGTGAGAGGAGAGGACAGGAGAGGAGGTGAGAGGAGGTGAGAGGAGAGGACAAGACGAGAGGAGAGGAGGTGAGAGGAGAGGACAAGACGAGAGGAGAGGAGAGGAGAGGAGGTGAGAGGAGAGGAGAGGAGGTGAGAGGAGAGGAGAGGAGGTGAGAGGAGGTGAGAGGAGAGGACAGGAGAGGAGAGGAGGTGAGAGGAGAGGACAGGAGAGGAGGTGAGAGGAGAGGAGAGGACAAGACGAGAGGAGAGGAGGTGAGAGGAGAGGACAAGACGAGAGGAGAGGAGAGGAGAGGAGGTGAGAGGAGAGGAGAGGAGGTGAGAGGAGAGGAGAGGAGGTGAGAGGAGGTGAGAGGAGAGGACAGGAGAGGAGAGGAGGTGAGAGGAGGTGAGAGGAGAGGAGGTGAGAGGAGGTGAGAGGAGAGGACAGGAGAGGAGAGGAGGTGAGAGGAGAGGAGGTGAGAGGAGAGGACAGGAGAGGAGGTGAGAGGAGAGGAGAGGAGGTGAGAGGAGAGGAGAGGAGGTGAGAGGAGAGGACAGGAGAGGAGAGGACAGGAGAGGAGAGGAGGTGAGAGGAGAGGAGGTGAGAGGAGAGGACAGGAGAGGAGGTGAGAGGAGAGGAGGTGAGAGGAGAGGACAGGAGAGGAGAGGACAGGACAGGAGAGGAGGTGAGAGGAGAGGAGGTGAGAGGAGAGGAGGTGAGAGGAGAGGACAGGAGAGGAGAGGAGGTGAGAGGAGAGGACAGGAGAGGAGGTGAGAGGAGAGGAGGTGAGAGGAGAGGAGAGGAGGTGAGAGGAGAGGACAGGAGAGGAGAGGAGGTGAGAGGAGAGGAGGTGAGAGGAGAGGACAGGAGAGGAGAGGAGGTGAGAGGAGAGGAGGTGAGAGGAGAGGACAGGAGAGGAGGTGAGAGGAGAGGAGAGGAGGTGAGAGGAGAGGACAGGAGAGGAGGTGAGAGGAGAGGAGGTGAGAGGAGAGGACAGGAGAGGAGAGGAGAGGAGAGGAGAGGAGAGGAGAGGACAGGAGAGGAGAGGACAGGAGAGGAGAGGAGGTGAGAGGAGAGGACAGGAGAGGAGGTGAGAGGAGAGGAGGTGAGAGGAGAGGACAGGAGAGGAGGTGAGAGGAGAGGACAGGAGAGGAGAGGAGGTGAGAGGAGAGGAGAGGACAAGACGAGAGGAGAGGACAGGAGAGGAGGTGAGAGGAGAGGAGAGGAGGTGAGAGGAGAGGACAGGAGGTGAGAGGAGAGGAGAGGAGAGGAGAGGAGAGGAGGTGAGGGGAGGGGACAAGACAAGACGAGAGGACCCTCTGTGTGTCTGTCTGTAAACCAGCAACAACATGAATTTGTTGAGACTCTGTAGCCCCTCCCCTCTGCGGCTCTGTAGCTCCTCCCCTCTGTTGAGACTATGTAGCCCCTCCCCTCTGCGGCTCTGTAGCTCCTCCCCTCTGTTGAGACTATGTAGCCCCTCCCCTCTGTGGCTCTGTAGCTCCTCCCCTCTGTTGAGACTCTGTGGCTCCTCCCATCTGTCCCTGCAGCGTCATGGCATCCGGAGCGTTGTTCCCCAGCTTGGTGTCCGGGTCCCGCGGCTCCTCCTCTAAATACCTGGTGGAGTTCCGAGCCGGGAAGATGAACATGAAGGGAGCGACGGTGACGCCAGACAAGCGGCGAGGTCAAGTGTACGTCCAGCAGACGGACGACTCGCTCATCCACTTCTGCTGGAAGGACCGGACGAGTGGGAACGTGGACGACGTAGGTGACGCCGCCGTCCGCAGGCCGTCCGCTGCTCCGTCTTGTTTTATATTAATAAAGATTTGAATCTGTTCCCTCAGGACCTGATCATCTTCCCTGACGACTGCGAGTTCAAGCGGGTGAACCAGTGTTCGACCGGACGAGTCTACGTGTTGAAGTTCAAGGCTGGTTCCAAAAGACTCTTCTTCTGGATGCAGGTGATGAAGCTATAAAGGAACATTCACATCTATTTTATTATAGATGAACATTAAAAACATAAAAATTATGTTATTTTAATTAGTATTTGTACCGACACGTTCAAGGATGAGTCGTGACACAACGTCCACGTTTCTGACATATTCACCTAAACTAACTGTTCATTAATCTGAAAACAGTCAGACAGATTCACTATTGACCCACACACACGTGTCAATAGTGTCATTTCTCTGTTTTTCTGATGTCAGGAGCCGAAGACCGACAAGGACGAGGAGTTTTGCCGCAAAGTGAACGAGTACCTGAACAACCCGCCAATGCCCGGCGCGCTGGGCAGCGGCGGCAGCGGAGGTCACGACCTGTCCGCTCTGGGAGGTGACACATATTCTCACTTTGACTAGAAACAAGGCAAATATCAGAAAACAGATTTGACACTTTGTCTGGACTTCACATGTTACCTTCTGTTTTCATGTGAAGGGGAGGGCGGTTTGCAAAGCCTTCTGGGTAACATGAGCCACAACCAGCTCATGCAGCTCATTGGACCTACCGGACTGGGCGGGATTGGTACGTAGTCCTCATCTTGTCAGATCCGGTCAGATCAGGTCAGACCTTGTCAGGTGTTGTCAGATCCAGTATGGTGCGCTCTGATCGTCAGGTGGTCTCGGGGCTCTGGCCGGTCCAGGCCTCGCCAACCTGCTGGGCAGCAGCAGCAGCAGCAGCAGCAGCAGCGTCCCTGCAGCCAGCAGCTCCTCCACTAGGTAACTCACGTGTTCTCTACTCTGAATATTCCCGTCAGCACTTTCTGTTCAACACATTCCTGAAGATAAAGTAGTAACTGGAGCAGAAGAAGAGAACAACTGTAAGAATGGTTGTCAGGTGTTGTTTTCATCTCAGTCCATCTACAGCCGTCACCCCCACCTCCACCTCCACCGCCAGCCGGCTCGGCTCCTCCCAGGTGCCCACCACACCCATCACTCCCTCCGCCACCACCGCAGCCTCCCCCACCGCCACCACCCCGTCCACCCCTGCTGTGACCTCACTGGCCGCAGGTGCAGCCAACCCCACGCAGCCCATCCAGCTGAGAGACCTGCAGAGCATCCTGGCCACCATGAATGTTCCTGCCAGCGGCCAGGGAGGTGAACAAAGAGTCAGACACGACAAAGAATCTGTAATACTGTTATTTTAATAAATAACAGATTTAGTTTTACTGCATCACTCTGACTCCTTCCTGCTTCATTATACTATTATCACCGTCGCCCGGACGACAGATTGACCTGCAGTAGGAACAGGAAGTTGAAAGAAGCTTCACATATGGAAGCAGAGTGAAGATCTGTGGGTTTTGGACCGATGTTGAAATTATAATACATTTTATAGACAAACAGATGAATCTGTTTATTGAGAATATAAATTCAGATTAAAAGAAAATATGTTCTCAGTTGCATTTGTGTAAATAAAACGACTTAGAACATTTGTGAATTCCTCAAACGACTTTCTTGTTTCAAGTCTTTAAAAGTATGCGAAGCCTGAAACAGGAAATAGTGACTTTAATCGGACTGACCTGTTTTTGGTTTGTTTCCTGTAGTTGACCTTGCCAGCGTCCTGACCCCGGAGGTCATGGCTCCCATCCTGGACAACCCTGAGGTGCAGCAGAGGCTGGTGCCGTACCTGCCGTCCGGAGAGTCTCTGCCTCAGAGCTCGGAGCAGCTGCACAACACACTCAGCTCGCCGCAGTTTCAGCAGGTAGAGTTTCTCCAGGCGGCTCCTGAGCCTCCGTTGGGATTTGATCCAGAACATTTGAGTTCCGTTTCCTCCTCTTGACATTTTACACTGATTCTAGTTTTTAGGGACATGGACTACGGACATTCTCCTGAAACTTTCCAGAGGGGCTGAATGTGAGGGCAAGAATGTTCCTCTGGACATTTTCCTTTTGGAACTTCTCCCTCCAGCCCCCTGGTCAAGTTTCCAGAAAATGTCCGAGTGAGCCCACGTGAGAACACGAGTGGGCGCCGCCGGCCCTCGTCTGAATGTTTCAGAAACGCTCCTGATGTCGAGGACGCGTGTTGATAACTGACGGCTAGTTATCAGAGTCATCATTGTCAAACACCACAGAACGTTCTGGAAATGTTCCTGTTGGTGTGAAGACGTCTGCAGAAAACTATATTGTCCTGGTGACGTATGAGAACGATCTTGTGTCGTGTTGAGCGTCGTGCTTGTCTCTCCGCAGGCCATGAGCATGTTCAGCAGCGCCCTGGCGTCCGGGCAGTTGGGGCCTCTGATGAACCAGTTCGGTTTGCCTGCAGAGGCCGTCGACGCCGCCAACAAAGGAGGTCAGTGTCAAACCCACAAGCACAGACGCTGCTCTCAGACCAGAAGGTCAGAGTGAGTCCATGTGAGGAAACAGCAGCAAAACCCCCAGAATGCACAGCGAGTGGGGGGTGGCTAGTATCTTTAACATATGAATTCAGGCTTTAGGTTGACAAAGAGAGTTATATGATGGATTTTCTTGTTTAGTAGATTTGACAAATATAAAATTATCTGACATGTCGGGTTTTCTTTTTTTAAAGATTTCATAATTCTCTAAAGTCGCTGGGCACTAGTTTGTACAAAACGTTGATAATCAGGAGTAACTGTTTTAAATACTTAATGTTCAAGATGTGTTTGTCTTTCAGATGTGGAGGCGTTCGCCAAAGCGATGGAGACGGAGACTAAGTCTGAGCCGGACGGAGACGGAGACGCCAAAGACAAGAAGGACGACGACGAAGACATGAGTCTGGACTGAGAAGAACCGTTGACCTTATTATTTATTGAATTTATTTAGCTGCTTATTCTGATTTGTTAACGTTGATGAGGAGTATTAATATATATGTGACAGTTTTTGATTTAATATCTACTGATGTAACTGAACAAACAGTAAAGTGATGAGAAACATCTGTTGTTTTCATTTTCCATCCAGAAACAAGCTCAACATCTTTTCAGTGTCTTAAAATATATTTAAGAAACATTCATGTTACAGTATGAAAACAGTTACACTTTCATTATGACACGTTTTCACCACGACAGACAGAAAACTGAATCATCACCAGACAGAACAACCCGTCGACAGCGGCAAACTAAACATCACGCTTATGATTCGATGGTTCAACGTTTCACTCGTCGTAGTTTCAGGCACTTTTTTTTCACCCTCATGGCACAAAAAGACTCTACAGTTAAATCATCAACAAGTTGTTAAACCTCTTTGGGTTTGATTTCATGAGATATTCAAAAAATACCAGAAAGAAAAATTCCTGAGAACTGACATTCTCATTTAGTCACAAGTCTTGAATAATTAAATTCCAGTGCATTTATCAAAAACATGAAACAAAAGACACCACAACTATAAATAACATGACAGTGTGAACAGCTGCCACGTCAATATTCCCAACATGAACCGACATTTAACAGTTTCATGTGTCACAGTGGCTTTAAAAGGCTTTTACCTCTGTCGTAAATACTCTACACACTGTAAAGTGATGAGACATAAATATCACAGCTTCATTTCAGAGGTGAGAAATAATAATAATAATAATCTGACGTACCCGAGACAATCAACGTGCTCAATGAACGTCTCTAGCGTACGAACAAACGTTCAAACATTCAGATCGACAGGATATAAATAAATATTACCAGAATGATTTGTTTCAGCTTATAAACTGGAAACACACACACACACACACACACACACACACACACACACACACACACACACACACACACACACACACACACACACACACACACACACACACACACACACACACACACACACACACACACACACACACACACACACACACACACACACACACACACACACACACACACACACACTCTCTCTAACCCTGCAGCACCAGTCGGCGGTAGTGCGGCTCCACCTTGCTCTCGGGGAGGTACAGTCCCATCTCCAAGGCAACCAGCACAGGAAACTCCAGTGGAATCAGCTCCCGCCGGTTGATGCGGAAACGCTCCTCCAGCTTCTGTCGTCCAGAGAAACACATGATCATAATAATCAGAATCATATTCATACAGACGTTTTGTGTTGTGGTGAAGTTCAGTAGGTTCAGTGAAGTTTCATCTTGAGACATTTTGTATCAACATAGTGTATTTATGTAGATTATCTTTTTCTAATCCTATCTCTCTCTCACACACACACACACACACACACACACACACACACACACACACACACACACACACACACACACACACACACACACACACACACACACACACACACACACACACACACACACACACACACACACACACACACACACACACACACACACACACACACACACACACACACACACACAGACAAAAACACACATACACAGACAAAACCATTGAGCTTTGGGTTATTGGAAAACCCGCTGATATGAACATATTTTTTGAATAATTAAAATATATATATATTTTCTTCATTCAAGCTCTGTGTGTTGTAGGGTTAGGGGGTGTGGCTCTTAGTCAGGCCACGGCCACAATTCTACTTCCAGTTGCAAAAAAAACTGGCGCTGGTCAAAAAGTCCAAAGGTCACAGGTGACATCAGGTCACAGATGTTTCCTGATGATCCTAATGATCTTTATGATACTGAATATTGATCTACACTGTCATGTGAACAGTGTAATCATAGTAATATAATCATATTTACACTAGCTTACATCATGAAGAACCTGTGTCCAGTCCTGAATAATAATCATGTAGGACATCAAAGAGTTTGGTAAATAAAACTGATGCATGTTACAGGTTTATCAACTTTGTGTGTGTGTGTGTGTGTGTGTGTGTGAGAGAACTCACATCAATGAGTTGTTTGACCTCTGGTTTCCTCAGGTCACTACTGATCTTCGCAGCGAGCAGCACGCACGCCGCCGCCACCAGCTTCCTGTTCTGCTTGTTGAGTCGACCCTGAAGCACCAGCTTCTCAAAGTACACAAAGGACATCGCCATGGTGACTGGCTGCAAGCCGCACTCCTCGCTCACGAGCCGCATGTCTCTCTTCAGACTGAGGAAGAGGAGGAGGTGGAGGAGGAAGAAGACGAGGAGGAAGAAGAGGAGGAGGAGGAGGAGGAGGAGGAAGAGGGTTACTGTGTGACAAGTATGTAAATGTATATATAAATGTCTCAATGTGTCTTTACCTTCTGATCGACGTGTCTGTACCTTATGATCAATGTGTCTGTACCTTATGATCGACGTATCTTTACCTTCTGATCAACGTGTCCGTACCTTCTGATCATTAATCAATGTGTCTGTACCTTCTGATCAACGTGTCCGTACCTTATGATCAATGTGTCTGTACCTTCTGATCAATGTGTCTGTACCTTCTGATCAACGTGTCTGTACCTTATGATCAATGTGTCTGTACCTTATGATCGACGTATCTTTACCTTCTGATCAACGTGTCTGTACCTTATGATCAATGTGTCTTTACCTTCTGATCGACGTGTCTGTACCTTATGATCAATGTGTCTTTACCTTCTGATCGACGTGTCTGTACCTTATGATCAATGTGTCTGTACCTTATGATCGACGTATCTTTACCTTCTGATCAACGTGTCCGTACCTTCTGATCATTAATCAATGTGTCTGTACCTTCTGATCAACGTGTCCGTACCTTATGATCAATGTGTCTGTACCTTCTGATCAATGTGTCTGTACCTTCTGATCAACATGTCCGTACCTTCTGATCGACGTATCTTTACCTTCTGATCAATAATCAATGTGTCTGTACCTTCTGATCTTGCTCAGCGTCAGTTTGATGTGAGGAAACTTTTCCTTGAAGATCTCGTTCATGTCTTTCTTCAGGTCGGACGGCTTCACGTACTCAATGACAGTCGTCTGCAGAGACGATGAATCATGAAACAATAAAAGTTTACAGCTTCACACATTCTGGCGTCATGTGAAGTGAGCCGAGGGAAAATAAATGGAATTAAAAAAAATCTCTCACCACGTATGATGCAAAAATGAGAACTCTCTTGTGTCTCCCACAAGGCCACTGGGGGTCACTGAGCATGTCGGGGTCGTACTCCACTAGCTCCTCCCCGTCTGCAGCACAGGACACGTGACTGACAGGTCAGATCTGATAAATATATATATATATATATATATATATATATATATATATATGTATACATACATGATTCTTGTGCCGTGCTGTTGCTCGGGCGAGCCGGTGTGACATTCCTCTGCCCATTGCCACGGAATCGTGACTGAGGGGTCTGGGCTGCCCCGCCCTCCGACACAGCGCCGATCTTCGGCCTCACCAAGGCG
This sequence comes from Scophthalmus maximus, assembly GCF_022379125.1. Taxonomy (NCBI): domain Eukaryota; kingdom Metazoa; phylum Chordata; class Actinopteri; order Pleuronectiformes; family Scophthalmidae; genus Scophthalmus; species Scophthalmus maximus. The sequence continues at coordinate 207,297 of NC_061517.1, read as the reverse complement.
TTGGTGGGATAAAGGAACTGAGCGTACGAAACCGTCTGAGGAGGAAAACGAGAATATCGAATCGAACGTACTGTACACAATGTCCCAATCAGCCAATCAGGAGGCAGCATAGTGTTCACATCAAACATCAGAGAAGGAAGATGATTGGCTGATCTGTGACGTGACGCTTCGAGAGTTTATTAAAAAAACAGAAATGATCCAGAAAGTGTGTGAAGGACACAGGTGTTCCTGGTCCAGACCCTCAGACAGACGTTACCTTGCCGTAGTCTCCGAGATCCACGCCCTCTAAGGAAGGAAGAAGGTCGGCGGCAGCCACAGACGACAGCCTCTGTCTCTGAGCCTCCAGTTTCAGATCACTGTTCACAAAGAGTCATGTCATTTTCACCACACACACACACACACACACACACACACACACACACACACACACACACACACACACACACACACACACACACACACACACACACACACACACACACACACACACACACACACACACACACACACACACACACACACACACACACACACACACACACACACACACACACACAATGATATGGAGGATGATAAAACATAAAGGCGATGGGTCGCTGCTCTCTCCTGTAGTACCTGAGGTGAGAACTCTCTCCATACGGCAGCACTGAGAAAGCAGCGTATATCGACCGCTTGGCACAAATCAGCATGATCCTGCAGGACACAGGAAGTACAGACAGAACAGACGTAACAGAACAGACAGAACAGAACAGAACAGAACAGAACAGACAGAACAGAACAGACAGAACAGACAGAACAGACGGAACAGAACAGACAGAAAAGAACAGAACAGAACAGACAGAACAGACGTAACAGACAGAAAAAAACAGACGGAACAGAACAGACGGAACAGAACAGAACAGACAGAACAGACAGAACAGACGTAACAGAACAGATGGAACAGACAGAACAGAACAGACGTAACAGAACAGATGGAACAGAACAGACGGAACAGAACAGAACAGACAGAACAGACAGAACAGACAGAACAGAACAGATGGAAGAGACAGAACAGAACAGAACAGACGGAACAGAACAGACAGAACAGACGGAACAGAACAGAACAGACAGAACAGACAGAAAAGAACAGAACAGAACAGACAGAACAGACGGAACAGAACAGACGGAACAGACAGAACAGAACAGACAGAACAGACGGAACAGAACAGACAGAACAGAGGGAACAGAGCAGATGGAACAGACAGAACAGAACAGAACAGACGTAACAGAACAGACAGAACAGAGGGAACAGAACAGACATAACAGAACAGAACAGACGGAACAGACAGAACAGAACAGACAGAACAGACGGAACAGAACAGACAGAACAGACGGAACAGAACAGACGGAACAGACAGAACAGAACAGACGTAACAGAACAGACAGAACAGACGTAACAGAACAGACAGAACAGACGGAACAGAACAGATGGAACAGACAGAACAGAACAGAACAGACGTAACAGAACAGACAGAACAGAGGGAACAGAACAGACATAACAGAACAGAACAGACAGAACAGACAGAACAGACGTAACAGAACAGATGGAACAGACAGAACAGAACAGACAGTGTCAGTCGTCACTGATACTGAACAGATACAGCTCGAGCTCTAGTCCGTCACAGATTATAAAAGCTCCCAAAGCTCCACAGCGACAATCTGAACCTGAGAACTGGACGAGGCTCGGTCATCAAAGATTACTAAAATACAATAAGAACAGTCAACAGCTGGAAAAATAACCATTTCAATTGTTAAAATTTATATACTGTATATATATACATATGAAAATAATTTCAGCTGCAAGAGAAAAAAGATTTCTTTAAAAGTTGCAACTGAATCACCGGATCATTAACCCAGAAATAACATAACTAATTATTTTTCTAAAACTAAAAAAAAAAAATTTAAAACATACTTATTTATGAAAATATAATCTACCGAAAACAAATGTACAAAAGTACAATGGGAATATCACTTAATTTGCTGATCACTGTCACCATTAATCGATTTGTTGTGTAAAATAAAATAGATTTTTTGTTTGACCAAACTCGAAATAACTAAAATGGTCACTCTCACTCCTCAAATGTAAACCTGGAAAATATTCTCAGACTGGTAGAGTAAATAAAACCACTGTGACTACAACTGACAAACACCAACTACGACTGACAAACACCAACTACGACTGACAAACACTGTGACTACGACTGACAAACACCAACTACAACTGACAAACACCAACTACAACTGACAAACACTGACTACACCTGAGACTACAACTGACAACTGAGACTATGACTGACAAAAACTGACTACAACTGACGAACACTCACTACAACTGACGAACACTCACTACAACTGACAGCTTCAGCTCTTCACAACACACCGATCGATGGATCAGAAACATAAAGTTTGTCTGTGGAGGCATCAGTGAAACACTCAGTTCAGACCTGGAGGACAGACATCAAGTCTCTCACAGATCTACTTTACAGTCACTGTACAGTGATGTACTGTTACTGTACTGTTCTGTTGATTAAAACCTCCTGCACCATGTAACTGCCTCAAACAGAAACATGGAACCACGTCTGTCGTCGTTTTACACACCAGCAGAAAACAAGTATGATTATGAATTTGTCTCAAGACGATGACATGTGGAGGAGAAATGAAAAACGTGAATTTAAAAATGTTAATGTCAGTGACTGGACAGAAAATTTAATCCTAACAAATCCATTATCACAATGTAAAACCTAATTATGTCAAAACGAGCAATAGTGTCATAATAATGTCATAATGTAATCATAATGCACACCTGATTTCTTGGGTTTTATACCATAGACCACTCGCACTCCACACTACAATATTCATGAATGAAAAACAGAGTAATTTTGTGTATTATTACACAAAATTAAAGCTTTGCTCATTCGAATATAATGACTATTTGGTCATAGTAGGTCCATTTTTTAAACATTATTGGTCGTTATTGCATTATCTGGAAATAATTACATTATTAGATTCGGCAAAAATAAGGGTCACCCATATTGCAATAACTTCCCGTTAAGGTAATCTTATTTCATTATTGGGAAAGTGTTACATTATAAGGTTTTATTACATTTCTGACTGTTTTAAGCCGAGATTCTTATTACATAAATACACAGAAGTTGTGTGATGTCACTGCAGCTCTGATGATGAATTCACTGTAGTGATCACAACTGTACTGAACCACAGTTAAGCAGCTTATTACAGTAGAGGAGTAGAGATATGATACGCTGCTGTTTTGTTTTTTATTTCTCTAACAGGAAATTGTGTGTTAGTGTATCTCTCTACTGTATCATGTATGTAAATGTGTTTGAGTATGTAAATACACGCTTCAGACCTACCTGCAGCCTCGCGTGTCGTACTGCCTCATACTCTTGATGAAGTGGACTTTCTTCGGCACTTTGGGTCCTGGGGAACCAGACACGTTTCTCAGCCTGAAAAGACACAAATATGCTATGGATCATATCTGTCACTGATATAAATCTCTCTCAACAATATGATATGGATCATATCTGTCAATAATGTAACTCACATCAACATGATATGAATCATATCTGTCACTAATGTAACTCACAATCAACATGATATGGATCATATCTGTCACTAATGTAGAGAATGAAAGTGAAACCATCTCCCGGTGACTCCGCCCACCGGTCGCTCACCTGTGTCGCGGCTCCAGGTCACTTCCGGCCGGGAGCGGGCTCAGGGCGGCGGGCGTGGACCGGACTCGGTAGCAGGGCTGGTGGCCGGGGGGCCCGGGAGACACGGGGGTGTCCGGGGTTTGGGTCTCGCCCGCGCAGACACCTTCCAAAAATACCTCGTTGCCTCCCGCAGCCGGTGGCCCGGTCGATCCGGGAGACATGACCGCAGAAGGGTGGGTGGGACTCCCCGCCCCGGGGAAGCTGGAGGACGAGCCACTACCGGCCGCGGCGATCTCCGTCACCCGGCCGGTCGATGCTCGGTCCTCCGGCGGCGGCGGGACCGGAGCGTCTCTGTCCCCGAGCCGCTGCTGCTCGGCGGCTTCCTGCTCGGTGTCTCCGTCGTGTCCGTGACCCGGTGCTCGTCCGTCGAGGGAGATGTTGTTGAGGAACAGCAGCGCCGCCTGCCTCCGCCTCGAGTCCTTCGCTTTCCGCCGGTGCTCCCGGTGGCTCTTCGCCGGTGGAGCGCCGCTGCCGGCCGAGGCTCCGCAGAGCGCCGTCGCCATGCTAGTTTGAAATGTGTCTGTTGAACGTGAAGCTAACGAGTGACCGGAAGCACAGCGTCGGCCCCGCCCCCTTTGTGCGCTGATTGGCTATGAGGGTCGTTGCGCAAGCTGTGATTGGCTTATATTGTAAATACTCGTCGTTGTTTGGAGATATGGAGCTCGTTTTTAATTGGGTGGATGGAAGAAGTGGGCGGTTCCCCGAAAACCAAAGACATTTTAAACCACAAAGTTCAACATAACGAATTTTAAATAAGTTATTGATTTACTGTTATGGCCTTAAACCCATCAATCCAAATCTAATCATACAACTTAATTGTTATTTTTAAATTTTATATTTTTTTGATCCCAATATGGATCTGTCTGTCTGTCTGACTGTGTCTGTCTCTCTGTTTGTCTCTCTGTCTGTGTAAAAATACACTGACAGTCATATCAGGTAAACACTTTGTCTTTATTGTAGCAACAACAAATCCATGGAATTGTCTTCACCTTCTCGTTCACTTTGTTTTTTCACTTTAAGGCGTTTTGATTGTAGCTTTGTGTTTGAGGTACAGTACAGCTCTGTGGTTGGACAGCTACAGTAGCTCTGTGGTTGGACAGGTACAGTACAGCTCTGTGGTTGGACAGGTACAGTAGCTCTGTGGTTGGACAGGTACAGTAGCTCTGTGGTTGGACAGGTACAGTAGCTCTGTGGTTGGACAGGTACAGTACAGCTCTGTGGTTGGACAGGTACAGTAGCTCTGTGGTTGGACAGCTACAGTAGCTCTGTGGTTGGACAGGTACAGTAGCTCTGTGGTTGGACAGGTACAGTACAGCTCTGTGGTTGGACAGGTACAGTAGCTCTGTGGTTGGACAGGTACAGTACAGCTCTGTGGTTGGACAGTTAAAGTAGCTTTGTGGTTGGACAGTTACAGTAGCACCATGTTGAAGTCTCTCGGTCTCCGTGTCGTGAAGATGCTTCTTCATATCAGTGTCATGTGGGAAAAAATGAGGCGACAGTGTTTACAACAAAACTGTTGTGACTTAGCGACACTTTCATATGAACTGACAACACACACTCATACACATGCTGATATGTGAGCTCACACACACAAACACACAGACACGGTTCAGAAACTTTCCTCTTGTGACTATTCTATTGAAAAACAACCCTGATGAAATAACGTACAGTAAAACTTTTTAACACAGGTTCATAAATTCCTCGTCATTTCCTTGAAAAGTTCCTGGAAATAACCTTTTTAATGTCGTTCTACTAACTATTGGTTAATACAGACAATGTTAAATTGGCAAAATACCAAATATCAATTCCAATTAAAATCGTTTTAAAGTAAATTCACTGAGCTCACAAACCCCTGGCTGAGTGCCGCTGTGTTGGCGTTTACCCCGGTGGACGAGAGGGTCGCCTCCCCCCGCCCACGGGTGGTGGGGCGAGGAAAATCGCATATGCACCAAACTGAAGGAGTCCGACTGAAGGAGTCCGACCGAAGGAGTCAGACTGAAGGAGTCCGACCGAAGGAGACCTTCAGGGATATGTTATCCCAGAGGACTCCGGACGGCCGACGGGCCCGAAGGGCTGTAGCCTCTGCTGTGTCAGAGGCAAAGCAGCGGGTGGGGGAGAAGTCATGGTGAAGGACTTTAGGTCGGCACCAAGGTGCGTCTGGAAAACCGTATGGCACCTCAGGAGGGGGAAACGGGGAACCATCCAAGCTGTGTACAGTAAGGAGGGGACGCTGTTGACCTCACCTGACGAAGTAGCCGTGCGGTGGAAGGAGCATTTTTAGGAACTCCTGAATCCGACTAAAACAACCTCTATTGTAGAGGAAGATGGAGGATCATCGTCTATTTCCCTGGTGGATGTCACTGTGGTAGTCAAACAACTACACAGTGGCAGAGCTCGGGGGTTGATGAGACTCGTCCGTTGGGTGTGGAGGGGTTGTCTTGGTTGACACGTCTCTTCAACATTGCGTGGGAGTCTGGGACAGTGCCCAAGGAGTGGCAGACCAGGTTGGAGGTTCCCCTGTTCAGAAAGGGGAACCAGAGAGTGTGTGCCAATTACAGGGGTATCACACTCCTCAGCCTCACTGGTAAAGTCTACTCCAGGGTACTGGAAAGGAGGGTTCGGCCGATCGAACCTCAGATTGAAGAGGAACAATGTGGATTCCGTCCTGGACGTGGAACAACGGACCAGCTCTTCACTCTCGCAAGGATCCTGGAGGCGGCCTGGGTGTATGTCCATCCAGTCTTCATGTGTTTTGTGGATCTGAAGAAAGCGATGACCGCGTCCCCCAGGAGATATTGTGTGAGGTGCTGTGGGAGTATGGGGTGACGGGGTCACTTCTCAGGGCCATCCAGTCTCTGTACGCTCAAAGCGAGAGCTGTGTCCGGGTTCTCTGCAGTCAGTCGGATTAGTTCCCAGTGGGGGTTGGCCTCCACCGGGGCTGCGCTTTGTCACCAATCCTGTTTGTGATATTCATGGACAGGATATCGAGGTGTTGCAGTTCCATGGGCTGGGGTTCTCGTCACTGCTTTTTGTACATGAAGTGTTCCTGATGGCATCATCTGTTAGCGACCTTCTGCACTCACTGGATTGGTTCACAGCCGAGTGTGGAGCGGCTGGGATGAGGATCAGCACCTCTAAATCTGAGGCCATGGCTCTCAGCAGGAAACCAATGGATTGCTTACTCCGGGTAGGGAATGAGCCGTTACCCCAAGTGAAGGAGGTCAAGTACCTTTGGGTTTTGTTTGTGAGTGAGGGGACAATGGAGAGTGAGATGGCCAGAGGATCGGAGAAGCTTGGGCGATATTGCATTCGCTTTGCCGCACTCTTTTTGTGACGAAAAGAGAGTTGAGCGTTGGAAAATATGAACGGAAATAACGAACCCGTAAAATAAAGTGTTACTGAAAGTATTACATGCCTGTACCATCGATAATATCAGAGTCGGAGTCTGGAGCCTGAAGCTAATTCTATCTTTACATGTTTTTTCTGAGAATACTACAACCACAGACGTGTCGTCCTTCTGCAACCTCCTCGTCATTGTACAGTTTCCTTTTTATGGAAATGAATGTGTATGAAAATACAATGTTGTGACTCCTCTGTAGAATAATTCATCCTGCCAACGCCAGAGAATCATAAAGTCGCTGTGGTTTGTACAAATTCTGGATGAAGGTGCATCAGAACAAACGTGATGACAAGTCCTAAAACAACTGATCGCTTGGAAAAAACATAAATGTCCTTTTTTTGTTCTAGCTTACCCCAGAAAAAAAATATATGTATGTGTGTGTATATATATATATATATATATAATATTATGTTTGTTGTTTGTACATTCAACTCACATGTTGCAGTTGATCTGCTGCGTCAGACCTGAGGCAGCATCTTCAGAGGCGCCTTCAACATGAGTGAATGTCTATGGACAGTTTTGATTATGATGATCAGTGTTGTGTTTATTGTCGATTTTGTTTAAAATCGTGCTCAGTGATGTTTCACTTCTAGCTGCCATAAGTAATCACTCATGTTGAAGGTTTGCCTCTTGTTGACCGTCGTGTGTGGATCACTGAGGAGGACTGGGTGCCTCGGATTGGTTGTCACATAGCTCCGCCTCTCCGCCTGCCTGCGCTCCTCTCTTCGTAACCGGGCAGCGACCGGGCTCTTCCTGAACCACAGAAAGTAAAAATATGCACCATCATAGACCAACATCACAGGATTCTGACCCTCCATCGCTCTGTCTCTCCACTTCCTGCCAGAGAGCGGTCCAGTGGCATGGAGCTGGAACAGACGGCTCAGGGAGAGTCATCGCCACATGGCATCGAGCTGAGTCACAGCGCCTTCAGCACGTCACACGGTCGTCTCGAACTCCATCACTTCCTTGGGCATGCCCAGACAGCGGTACTGAATCCTTGGTGTGACTGGGGCAGCGCTTTCCAGCACCAGGATGGTTTTACGCAGCCGGCGGTCAATGAAGTGAGCGTCCCAGGCAGGGTACTTCTTCCTGGGAAGATCTATTCTGATGACGGGCCCCTCTGTCCTGGGAGAGAGGTGTTGTGCCGGGGCCTGAGCCCCCCGAGGTGGTCGTACCTGAAAGACGTCTCCATCCACCCCAGGTCCCTGCTCTCTGTCCGAGCCTTTAGTTCTCTGAAGGGTCCTGGGGGGGCTGCTCACCAGGTCCGGGGGGAGGCTGGTGGCTGGCGAGGCCAGCGACTCCACTGGCACCTCCTTCTCCAAGACATGGCCCCACCCGGAGACCGGGCCGTCAGGGTGCAGTAGACAGTAATACACAAACATGAAGAAGGTGCCCAGGGCGTAGCTGGAGGCCACCACACACACCATGGCCACGGCGTAGAAGTCTGAGGTGCGAGCGCCGCGGTGCAGGTACCAGGCGGCGGTGAGGGCCACGTTCTCCACCAACACAGTCAGACTGTAGATGAGCATCCTGCAGCGAGTGCGTCCCTCTCGCACACTGAACCAGCAGAACACGTACACGATACCCACCATCATGTTGTAGATGATCTCCTCCCACTTGGACATGCAGAAGTCCGTCTCGCCTTGAATGATCCAGAACGTCATGATGCACCAGTGGGCCACGATGAAGATGCCAAAGTAAAGCTGGAACACGGAGGCAAACAGGGCAAAGGCCAGAGTCCGGGCCCCGATGGTGAACAGGTGCCACAGGATCTGAACCATCACAGCCTTGTAGGTCATGGGTCGCTTGTCGTCTCTGGAGTCCCTCAGGACTTTCTGATAGGAGGAGATCATCCAGGCGAGAGAGACCAGAGATGCAGAAGCTGAAAGCCCTGAGGAGCGAGAGGGAGAAGTTAGACAGGATGTGGCTGCAGACGGACGACTGACTGATGTCATGGTTTAGTTCTGACTCACCCTGGAGCGGCAGCACCTGACTGGCCTGGATCATGATGCAGAGCTGCAGCACCAGCTGGGGGGCGCTCTTCAGGAAGGACTCCAGCAGGCGCAGCATGCTGATGTCAGCGCTCTCAAACATCATGCGCCAGTAGTAGTGACGGCGCTCGGAGTCCCGATGCCAGCGGCTCTGAACGCCCAAATACAAGGTGTGGACGTACCTGTGTATCACACACACACACACACACACACACATTCATCTGAACATTAACGTGAACAAAATTACAGATTTTCATACCGAGCTTCAAAGAGACTCAGAAGCTCATTAATTCACAAGTCCTGAGCTGTTTTCTTCTCGGCTGGGAAACTGAACTGATGTTGGTTCACATGAAATGAGTGAAGAGGCTCCAGTTCGAAGGTCGAAGGTCCTGTATACTGTACATGCCTCAGGCATAGGAACCGTGTCACTTTGTGTAACTTGTGATGTGTCATACATGTACAAGTCTCAGACACACACAGAACAAAGACAGTAGATCAGAGACATCACTTCATTAACATCTAATTCATTATTACACATGATTTGTCTTCATGTCTCGTCTGGCAGCAGCACTGACCTATTGACCTACAGTACTGACCTACAGTACAGACGTACAGACATACTGACCTACAGACCTACAGTACTGACCTATCGTACACTTACAGTACAGACATACAGTGCAGACCTACTGGTCTACAGACCTACAGTACTGACCTACAGTAGACTTAAAGACCTACAGTACTGACCTACAGTATAGACTTACAGACCTACAGTATAGACTTATAGGCCTACAGTACTGACCTACCGTACAGACTTACAGACCTACAGTACTGACCTACAGAACTACTGATCAACTGACCTACAGTACAGACTTACAGACCTACAGTACAGACTTACTGACCTACTGTACTCTTACAGTACAGACCTAACGTACAGACCTACAGTACAGACCTACTGGTCTACAAACCTACAGTACTGACCTACAGTACTGACTTACAGACCTACAGTACTGACCTACAGTACTGACTAACAGACCTACAGTACATACTACAGTACAGACCTACTGAACTATATTGACCTACAGTACTGACTTACTGACCTACAGTACAGACTACTGACCTACAGTACAGACCTAGAGACCAGACTACAGACCTACAGTACTGACCTACAGACCTACATTACAGACCTACAGTACTGATCTACGGACCAGACTACAGACCTACAGTACTGATCTACAGACCAGACTACAGACCTACAGTACTGACCTACAGACCAGACTACAGACCTACAGTACAGACCTACAGACCAGTCTACAGACCTACAGTACATCTAATTCATTATTACACATGATTTGTCTTCATGTCTCGTCTGGCAGCAGCACTGACCTACGGACCTTTTGACCTACAGTACTGACCTACAGTACAGACGTACAGACATACAGTACAGACATACTGACCTACAGTACTGACCTATCGTACACTTACAGTACAGACCTACAGTACAGACATACAGTGCAGACCTACTGGTCTACAGACCTACAGAACTGACCTACAGTAGACTTACAGACCTACAGTACTGACCTACAATATAGACTTACAGACCTACAGTATTGACTTACAGGCCTACAGTACTGACCTACCTACAGACCTACAGTACTGACTTACAGACCTACAGTACTGACCTACCGTACTAACCTGCTGACCTACAGTACATACTTGGGAGACCAGACTACAGACCTACAGTACTGACTTACTGACCTACAGTACAGACTACTGACCTACAGTACAGACCTAGAGACCAGACTACAGACCTACAGTACTGACCTACAGACCTACATTACAGACCTACAGTACTGATCTACGGACCAGACTACAGACCTACAGTACTGATCTACAGACCAGACTACAGACCTACAGTACTGACCTACAGACCAGACTACAGACCTACAGTACAGACCTACAGACCAGTCTACAGACCTACAGTACATCTAATTCATTATTACACATGATTTGTCTTCATGTCTCGTCTGGCAGCAGCACTGACCTACGGACCTTTTGACCTACAGTACTGACCTACAGTACAGACGTACAGACATACAGTACAGACATACTGACCTACAGTACTGACCTATCGTACACTTACAGTACAGACCTACAGTACAGACATACAGTGCAGACCTACTGGTCTACAGACCTACAGAACTGACCTACAGTAGACTTACAGACCTACAGTACTGACCTACAATATAGACTTACAGACCTACAGTATTGACTTACAGGCCTACAGTACTGACCTACCTACAGACCTACAGTACTGACTTACAGACCTACAGTACTGACCTACCGTACTAACCTGCTGACCTACAGTACATACTTGGGAGACCAGACTACAGACCTACAGTACTGACCTACAGTACAGACCTACAGACCTACAGTACTGACCTACAGACCAACAGTACAGACCTACAGACCAGTCTACAGACCTACAGTACAGACCTACTGACCAGTCTACAGACCTACAGTACAGACCTACAGACCAGACTACAGACCTACAGTACAGATCTATAGTACTGACCTACAGTACAGACCTACAGACCAGACTACAGACCTATAGTACTGACCTACAGACCAGACTACAGACCTACAGTACAGACCTATAGTACTGACCTACAGTACAGACCTACAGACCAGACTACAGACCTACAGCACAGATCTATAGTACTGACCTACAGTACAGACCTACAGACCAGACTACAGACCTACAGCACAGATCTATAGTACTGACCTACAGTACAGACCTACAGACCAGACTACAGACCTACAGTACAGACCTATAGTACTGACATACAGTACAGACCAGAATACAGACCAAGTGGAGAGAACGAGGCTTTGACCTGAGAGGAGATTTGAGAATATGGATTTTAAGAAGCTGATAAGTGACATTTATGATTATTATGATTATTACAGACACACACAAAGGCGGAGCATTGCGGAGTCTTACCTCCAGACCTGCGCCAGTTGGAACGTGTGGATCAGGGCCTGGACGAGCCACACGAAGGCTCTGCAGCAGCCCCGGGCTCCTCCCGCTCCTCCCGGCCCCGGCAGCACCGCGGCCCCGGCGGTGCAGCCAGCGCCCCGCTCGTCGCTGTCCTTGGTGCTGAAGTCGCGCTCCTCCGCCCCCGACGCCGCCACCACCGCGGCCGCGCCGCTCTCGACGGTTTCCGTGAAGTCGTAGACGAACCATCGGAAGCTCAGAACCTGAACGACCACGGACGGGACGACCACAAAGACCAGAGTCAGGGCAAAGCACCAGTAGTCCCGCCTCAGGTAGTAGTCCGCCGCCAGCCACAGGTCGGAGGCCCCGTCCGAGAAGAAGACCAGGAGGGCGCACAGCGTCCAGCAGCAGTCCGACAGAGAGTAGCGCTGCTCGGCCACACGGCGCAGCGGCGACCGCGGCTCCGACCTGGAGGGACACTCGGGCGGGAGCTCGAGTCGGCGAGAGGCCGCGGCACCGTCAGACTTCGCGGCCATGTTTGTTGTAGGAAAGAGAATGAGGAGGAGATGGGAAAATGATGGAAGAGGGGGAGGGGGGTCGCGTAGCCTGTCCGTCTGTAGGCATCGGCTGCGGAGGGAGGGAGGGAGGGAGGGATGGAGGGAGGAGTGTGGGGGGGGGGGAGAAGGGAGGGAGGGGAAGAGAAGGAGGAGTAGGGGGAGGAGGAAGAGGAGAAGGAGGAGGGGGGAAGAGAAGGAGGAGTAGGGGGAGGAGGAAGAGGAGAAGGAGGAGGAGGGAGGGGGGAAGAGAAGGAGGAGTAGGGGGAGGAGGAAGAGGAGAAGGAGGAGGGGGGAGGGAGGGGGGGAGAGAAGGGGGAGGAGGAAGAGGAGGAAGAGGAGAAGGAGGAGGGGGAGGGAGGGGGGAAGAGAAGGAGGAGTAGGGGGAGGAGGAAGAGGAGGAGGAGGAGGGAGGGGGGAAGAGAAGGAGGAGTAGGGGGAGGAGGAGGAGGAGGGAGGGGGGAAGAGAAGGAGGAGTAGGGGGAGGAGGAAGAGGAGAAGGAGGAGTAGGGGGAGGAGGAAGAGGAGAAGGAGGAGTAGGGGGAGGAGGAAGAGGAGGAGGGAGTGGGGGGGAAGGAGGAGGAGGAGGAGGGAGGGAGGGAGGGATGGAGGGAGGGAGGGGGGAAGAGAAGGAGGAGTAGGGGGAGGAGGAAGAGGAGAAGGAGGAGGAGGAGGGAGGGGGGAAGAGAAGGAGGAGGGGGGAAGAGGAGGAGGAGTAGGGGGAGGAGGAAGAGGAGAAGGAGGAGGAGGGAGGGGGGAAGAGAAGGAGGAGTAGGGGAGGAGGAAGAGGAGAAGGAGGAGGGGGGAGGGAGGGGGGAAGAGAAGGAGGAGGAGGAGGGAGGGGGGAAGAGAAGGAGGAGTAGGGGGAGGAGGAAGAGGAGGAGGGAGTGGGGGGGAAGGAGGAGGAGGGAGGGAGGGAGGGGGGTGAGGAGGGAGGGGGGAAGAGAAGAAGGAGTAGGGGGAGGAGGAAGAGGAGAAAGAGGAGAAGGAGGGGGAGAGGGAGGAGGAGGAAGAGGAGAAGGAGGAGGAGGAGGGGGAGAGGGAGGAGGAGTAGGGGGAGGAGGAAGAGGAGGAGGGAGTGAGAAGGAGGGAGTGGGGGGGGGACCAGCTACAGGAGGCCGGTTTGTCCATTTTGTGAGGAGGGTCCCTGAAGGCATCACATTGTTTTCTCAGATAAACTGGGAACAATCTGAATATTGTTGATCTTATATGAAAATTTGTTGCAGCTCTAACTCATTTTATAACTTTGTAGATAAATGAAATCAGGAGGATGTTTCCACACGTTCATCTACGTGTCAGTCTGATCACTTCCTGCTGCTGATCAGCTGAGTAAAAGTATATCAAGTGAATTTCACACTGCAGCTTTAGTCGCCTATTTTCAGTAAGTCATAAGTTGCACATATCATTTATTCCTTAATCATTATAATGATGGAGTCAAAAAACGTTAAAAAGCAGATCTTTGGTGTCAGAAAATTTAATTATTCATAAAAGCTGGAAAATCATCTGTGACGGTGACACAAGAAAAAATATTAGATTTGGTTTAGTACAATAAACTTTCAGAACAAATCATTTCCCCATCGGTCTATAAAATACTAATTTCCTTAGCTTTATTATGCAAAAATGGAAGTAGAATGTATTATGGGGAAAATGGAAGTCACAGCTGTCCGTATAAAACAAAGTCACTTGGGAAGAAGTTCCGTCATCGGTCGTGTCAGGAGCGATTCACTGAGTTACAACAACCAGGACCCGACGTACAGTCACTATATGCCAAAGACTGTTACTTTGAATAAAACATTTTAGTTCTGGTTATTGATTTAAACCCCACGTCTTTTCTTCTACACGATGTTTCCAACAGGTCACAGATTCTGAGAGAAGAGAATCGTCTTCTGACGAGATCATGATCTGATCAGAGTTTCACTATTCAACGTTTTCAAATGTTCTGGAAAACAGATCGGTCAGGTTTCTGGAAAAAAACCAAAAACATTTTAAGAGAAATTGTGCAGAACACGAGCTGCAACAGTTTAGAGCAGAGGTCACAGCCTGAAGGTCACTCAATGTCAAAGGTCACTCTCTGTCAAAGGTGACCGTCGCTCAATGTCTCAAGGTCATTCAATGTCAATTCAGGTTTTTATTACTGAGTCAGCAGCAATAACGTTTCCTCAGTTTATCCTCATGTCAACACACACAAACACATACACACACACACACCTCCAGTTTACAGCAGCGTGCAACCAGACTTCTTTTTTGTCTTCTTCTTTTCCATCGGCGTTTTTCTGTTGATCTGTCGCACCAGGTCATAGAAAATCTACAGCAGAGAAAGGTCAGAGGTCATCACCACAGAAAGGTCAGGGGTCATCACTGAACTAAGATCCGGTGAAAAGCCACTGATGATGTTTTAGAGCACACTGTGAAATATGTAACTGTAACTAACTGTAACTGACTGTTACTGACTAACTGACTGTAACTGTAACTGACTGTAACTGTCCGTCATCCATCGATTCACTTTGTGAACAGAAGGAAACAGACAGATTTATGTTCCAACATTAGATGAAATGTTCCTCTACAGTTGACAGGGCGTCCTGTACCTCGTTAACGTTGATCTTTGATTTGGCTGACGTCTCTAAAAAGGCACAGTTGTTCCAGTGACAGGTCAGATTCTGACCCTGCTCCTTCCCGACCACTCGCTCCTCATCCAGGTCGCACTTGTTCCCCACGAGGATCATGGGAACCTGACGGAGCAACAGGTTGAACCATCACAGGTTCAGGGACAGACACAAACTACAAACTACAAACTACTGTCCATCAGTGAAGCAGTGAAGGAGCTTCAGCTGTTTAAAAGTACACAATGACGTAATTATGATCACAGATTATAATCATATAATAATGTATCACACTCACGTCCTCGGTGTCCTTAACCCTCAGGATCTGCTCCCTCAGGTCCTGAAGGTCGTTGAACGTGGACTGAGCCGTGATGGAAAAAACCAGAGCGAAGCCCTGACCGTTCTTCATGTACAGGTCCCTCATGGCCGTGAACTGCTCCTACAGAACCACACGTGGATCAGAACATCCACCAGAACATCAACATCCACAAGAACATCCAGACCAGTTCTGACTGGACTTACGGTTCCGGCTGTGTCCAGGAACTCGAGCATAGACTGCTGCCCGTCCACCTCCACTTGCTGTGGGAGAAGAGACGAGAGGAGGATTTTAATATTCCGTCGCTGAAGAACTTTAAACTGTTCACAGAGTTTGAGTCGACCTCTCCAACTGACTGTAACTGACTGTACTTCTGTCAGCTAAGATTGTTATGATGACCGCAGGGGAGAGGACGCTGGCACTGACTGTTGCCGCTCTTCCCTCGGAAATCCAATTTATTTCTCTTTTGTGTTTCTCTCTACACCATAGAAAACTACTTTGCGACTAGTCCTATTGTCTGATATCTACTCTGTAGCTTTTTTTCGAGTCTTTTGCACGGATTTGTACGGATGTTTGTATCTGACCTGTTGTTGCTGGAACCTTCCTCCTACACCATCGCCTGCACTCAAGCCGTTTCACAGATTATCTGTCACACATCTGAAAAATACGAGTCTGGGCACATCTGTCACCAGACCTTCTACTACTGCCTGCTGGGTCCTGCCATCATCCACCGACACCAGTACCAATACCGGCTCCTTCCCGGACAACACTCCACTGCCCGGTTAGCCCTCGTCGGCTGGGCACGAAACACCACTGGCTGAGCGAACAGCCTCTTGCGACGACCGGAAACTTCTCCTCCCTGCTGATAACGGGCCACTGGATACCCCTGCTACCGAGAGGCATATCCCCGGACAGCCTCTCAACTGCCTCAGTGCGGTTGAGCCCTGCTGCCTCCAGTCAGCGAGCGATTGGCTGCTAACGTTAGCCACTATGTTAGCAACTATCTCTCCCCCAAAAAACATCAGCCAAACTCTCCACTCAGTCCGGATCACCTGCCATGCTGTGGATCATCCTGCTGTGTCTGACTCTATCCCATCTTTGGTCAGCAAGTCTGTGGCCAACACACCCGGCTATAAACTCTGCATCCGCCCTGACCCGGCGCCACACCGGCATGACGTTAAAGTACTCCGTCCAGTAACTGCTCAACTTAAGAAACTCCAGCGCTCAAACATGTATCTCAAACATTAAACAACTTGGACTTCTACGCGGACCCCGCTAAATCCATAGAAGCTGTCGCAGAAAGTTTGTTTATTCCCAGTCTGGTGGCTTCATCCTATCTTTCTGTTCAGCTGATCGCTGTCTCACTACTGCCACATCATCGGAACATCCCATCTGGGACTAGTAGTAGGGCTGGAAACACAGCAAGACCTGTTCACACCAAGAGGGACAGAAAACATGGAGTGGATTTCAGTCTACTTCGGCCTCTACAGTCCACCACCCCATCCTCAAGCCTCAAAATTTAACTGTTTAACACACAATCTCTAACAAATAAATCCAGTCTCATACATGATCACATCTTAGAGAAAACAATTGACTTCACTTACTGAGACCTGGCACCATCCAAAGGACTATTTTGCACTAAATGAAGCTTGACCTTCTGGCTATCATTATTTCGAAAAAGCCCGCCGCACTGGTGGCTTAGCAGTAATACACCGCTGTGACTTGAAACTCACCCCTCTGTCTCTGCCTGAACTGTCCTCCTTTGAATGCCTTGCTTTCAAATGCAAACCCCCTCCCCAGTGACAATTTTTCTCATTTACCGGCCACCCAGATCAAACCCAGCTTTCCTCCCAGAGAAGTGAACTTCGCACCTCACGCTGTACCACATCTTCAAATATTATCATACTGAGATTTAAACATTCACGTTGACACCCCCTCCTGCAACCCTGCGGCGGGACTTCTACAATTATTGGACTGTCTCAACCTCAAACAGCATGTCGACGTCCCCACACACAACAGAGGGCACACGTTCGACCTGGTCATTACTGACACTGCCCCCATCAAAAATCTGCTGGTGTACGATCTGGGAGTGTCGGATCACAAAGCCATTTCATTGGAGTTGAACTTATCCCACACAACCAAGCCAAAACGCCAAATTAATTTCAGAAACCTGAAAAACATCAACATGACAACATGACCAGTGCAATATCTTCATCATCTTCTCAGGAAAAAAGTCGACACCATCCGCTCTCTTCTCTCCAGCTCTCCTGCTCTGTCAGTCCCTACTCTCTGCTGCTTCCCCAAGATCTCTCAGCGTGAGGTTGAGGACATCATCTGCAGGATGAAACCCTCCACCTGTACCCTGGACACTTTTCCTACAGCCCTGGTCAAATCCAACGTCTGCGCTCTAAGTCCCCTAATCACCCAAATCATAAAACAGGCTGGATATGTTCCATCTGATCTCAAAACTGCTGTCACCAGACCCCTCCTCAAAAAACTCACCTTAGACCCAGAAATCCTCGCCAACTACAGGCCCATTTCCAACCTCCCATTTCTGTCCAAAGTGCTGGAAAGAGTAGTCGTGGCACATCTTCAGGACCAACTAAATTCTCACTCCCTATTTGAGAAGTTCCAGTCCGGCTTCCGTTCCGCCCACGGCGCTGATGGCGGCTGACACTGGATCACCATCGCTCCTCATCCTTCTGGATCTGTCGGCAGCTTTCGACACGGTTGACCATAACATCTTCCTTCAGCGCCTCCAACACACCATCGGACTCTCTGACTCCACCCTGAGCTGGTTCAGGTCCTACCTGTCTGGAAGAACAGAATACGTCTCCTTGGGAGGAGCAAAATCGCAAACACTCACTGTCACTTGTGGAGTCCCCCAAGGGTCGGTTCTCGGCCCCACTGTGTTCACCCTCTACACTCTTCCCCTTGGCCGCATCATCAGCCAGCAGAGAATATCATTCCATTGCTACGCTGATGACACACAGCTCTACATAAAAACGACCCTATCTAATCTGCAGCCTCACTGTCATGGTCATCATCATCACTGAGCTCCTGCCTTGAGGAGATAAAGGAGTGGATGACAGAAAACTTCCTACAGCTTAATAGTTCCAAAACAGAAGCTATTTTAGTTGGCACACCACACCAGGTCCATTCATCCCCCATAACCCAAATCACCTTCTCTAATATACCCCTGTCATCAACAGTCACCAACCTGGGTGTAAGATTTGACCCTCATCTTACATTTGACACCCACATTAAACATCTGTGCAAGACCTCCGTCTATCACCTGGGGAACATTGCCAAACTCCGTCCCACACTCTGTCTGTCAGATGCAGAAAACCTTGTCTACGCCTTTGTCTCTCAAGGCTGGACTACTGCAACGCTTTCCTCATCGGGACTCTTGGCAAGAGCATTCAAAAGCTTCAATACATCCAAAACAGCGTCGCTGGGATCCTGATGAGGATACGAAAATATGACCACATCACACACGTCCTTCACTCACTCCACTGGCTTCCTGTCTCTTTCAGGATTGATTACAAAATCTCCCCATCTCTCTCTACCATCAGTGCATGCATGGCAATGCCCCTCCCTACCTGAAAGATCTACTTTCACCACAAACCTCTTCACCCAACCTCCGCTCCGGAAACAAAACCTTCATCCTTCAGCCCCCAGGACCAGGCTGCGCACCATGGGGGGGTCGAGCCTTCTGCTCAGCCGCTCCTCGCCTGGGGAGTTCCCTCCCCGACCACAGAGCACTCTCTCTTTTAAGAAGGGACTGAAAACCTTTCTTTTTAAACAAGCATTCGCCTACATTTTTTACTTTTTCTTTTTAAACCTATATTTTTAAAATATTTCTTTTATCTTGTTTTACTCTGTAGCACTTTGAGATTGCTTTTGGCAATGAATAGTGCTCTATAAATGAAATTTATTATTATTACTTCTGACTGTATAACTGACCCTTTCTGTACGAGTCTTCGATCGTGGGGTCGTACTTCTCCACAAAGATGCCCTGCACGAACTGGACTGTCTGAAGGAGACAAATATTAATCAGATGAATCATCACCGATCCAACATGAAACTTTGAATTAACGATAAGTTCTGTAGATAAAATAAACCTTCACGACATCGCATCACGCAAATACTTCGATATCACAACTTGAGCGAGTGACGCGAATTACACGTCTTTCATCGACTGTGTGATGAACGCACCCTCACTTTTTATGACTGTTGTATCATTTAGACCTAATATTTAAGAGCTTTTGTCAAATATCCATACCCTGTGTAAACACCATCGACTGTCTCTGTCGAATCATAAGTGATCCCGTATTAAAGCAAACAACGAGATAAAAGAATAATAGTTCATAAATGTGTTGAAGGTTAGAAGCCGTCACTCACCAGCGCCGACTTCCCGACTCCTCCTGATCCCAGAACCACCAGCTTGTACTCTCGCATGGCGGCGACTCACTGAGCAGCACGAGAGTCTGAGTCCAGACAAAGGGTTGCATCACTGTCCATAATTCATTATTACATGTAGTTATGAATCAAGGTGTCAGTGTAAAACCTTGTCAAAGATCATCTGATCAGAACTCACTGGACAGTTACAGTCAGTTAGTCAGTTACAGTCAGTTACAGTCAGTTAGTCAGTCACAGTCAGTTAGTCAGTCACAGTCAGTCACAGTCAGTCACAGTCAGTTACAGTCAGTCACAGTCAGTTAGTCAGTTAGTCAGTTACAGTCAGTCACAGTAAGTTAGTCAGTCACAGTCAGTAACAGTCAGTTACAGTCAATTAGTCAGTTACAGTCAGTCACAGTCAGTTAGTCAGTTACAGTCAGTCACAGTCAGTTAGTCAGTTACAGTCAGTTACAGTCAGTCACAGTCAGTTAGTCAGTTACAGTCAGTCACAGTCAGTTAGTCAGTTACAGTCAGTTACAGTCAGTCACAGTCAGTTAGTCAGTCACAGTCAGTTATTCAGTTAGTCAGTTAGTCAGTTACAGTCAATTAGTCAGTCACAGTCAGTCACAGTCAGTTACAGTCAGTTAGTCAGTCACAGTCAGTTACAGTCAGTTAGTCAGTTACAGTCAGTCACAGTCAGTTAGTCAGTTACAGTCAGTCACAGTCAGTTAGTCAGTTACAGTCAGTTACAGTCAATTAGTCAGTTACAGTCAGTCACAGTCAGTTAGTCAGTCACAGTCAGTTACAGTCAGTCACAGTCAGTTAGTCAGTTACAGTCAGTCACAGTCAGTTAGTCAGTCACAGTCAGTTATTCAGTTAGTCAGTTAGTCAGTTACAGTCAATTAGTCAGTCACAGTCAGTCACAGTCAGTTACAGTCAGTTACAGTCAGTTTGTCAGTCAAAGTCAGTCAGTCAGTTACAGTCAGTTAGTTAGTCACAGTCAGTCAAAGTCAGTTAGTCAGTTACAGTCAGTTACAGTCAGTAACAGTCAGTCATAGTCAGTTAGTCAGTTACAGTCAGTAACAGTCAGTCAAAGTCAGTTTGTCAGTTACACTCAGTGTCAGTAACCGTCAGTCACAGTCAGTCAGTTACAGTCAGTAACAGTCAGTCACAGTCAGTTAGTCAGTTACAGTCAGTAACAGTCAGTCACAGTCAGTTAGTCAGTTACAGTCAGTAACAGTCAGTCACAGTCAGTTAGTCAGTTACAGTCAGTAACAGTCAGTCACAGTCAGTTAGTCAGTTACAGTCAGTCACAGTCAATAACAGTCAGTAACAGTCAGTCACAGTCAGTTAGTCAGTTACAGTCAGTCACAGTCAATAACAGTCAGTAACAGTCAGTCACAGTCAGTTAGTCAGTTACAGTCAGTCACAGTCAATAACAGTCAGTAACAGTCAGTCACAGTCAGTTAGTCAGTTACAGTGTCACGTGTCACATGAACAAAACTGATCTGTGATCTCCCATCGGACCTTAATTTGGCATATGATGTGATTTTCAGAGGAATCGATTAGATAGCAGGGAAGCTTCTGCATTGTGGATATGTAATAACACTAATACAAGAGAGAGAGAGAACTGCGTGTGTGATCATTACAACCAAGAGATATTAATGTTTTAATGGAGAGAGGAAATGAGAGATGTGTGCTCCGCCTAGACGGTGAGAAAAATCATGATTGAGATTGTGGATCGTGATTCTATCCCAAAAGATTTTCATATGATTTATTGGCCCTAGTCTAAATCAGAGTTATGAGTTTTATTAATGTAGTATATTAATTAGTATATATTAATATAAACAAAGATATTTTTTGTAAAACTTGATAAAGACTTTACAGGTGAAGAGATGAGCTGATGGTGAAACAAACATGACGCTTATTGAAGCTGCTCTCGATAGGAAGAGTGAAGAGAGGAAGAGGGGAAGAGGGAAGGATGAAGGATGAAGAGTGAAGGGTGAAGGGTGAAGAGTGGAGGATGAAGGGTGAAGAGTGGAGGATGAAGGGTGAAGGGTGAAGAGTGAAGGGTGAAGAGTGAAGAGTGAAGGGTGAAGAGTGAAGAGTGAAGAGTGGAGGATGAAGGGTGAAGAGTGAAGGGTGAAGGGTGAAGAGTGAAGGGTGAAGGGTGAAGAGTGAAGGGTGAAGGGTGAAGAGTGAAGAGTGAAGGGTGAAGGGTGAAGAGTGAAGGGTGAAGGGTGAAGAGTGAAGGGTGAAGGGTGAAGAGTGAA